>NC_074673.1:13738381-13835881 GCF_029448725.1 Salvelinus fontinalis | reverse complement strand
AGGTGAGTAAAACATTTAAACGTGTTAACCCTCGCAAGGCTGCAGGCCCAGACGGCATTCCCAGCCGCGTCCTCAGAGCATGCGCAGACCAGCTGGCTGGTGTGTTTAAGGACATATTCAATCAATCCTTATCCCAGTCTGCTGTTCCCACATGCTTCAAGAGGGCCACCATTGTTCCTGTTCCAAAGAAAGCTAAGGTAACTGAGCAAAACGACTACCGCCCCGTAGCACTCACTTCCGTCATCATGAAGTGCTTTGAGAGACTAGTCAAGGACCATATCACCTCCAGCCTACCTGACACCCTAGACCCACTCCAATTTGCTTACCGACCCAATAGGTCCACAGACGACGCAATCGCAACCACACTGCACACTGCCCTAACCCATCTGGACAAGAGGAATACCTATGTGAGAATGCTGTTCATCGACTACAGCTCAGCATTTAACACCATAGTACCCTCCAAACTCGTCATCAAGCTCGAGACCCTGGGTCTCGACCCCGCCCTGTGCAACTGGGTACTGGACTTTCCGACTGGCCGCCCCCAGGTGGTGAGGGTAGGTAACAACATCTCCACCCCGCTGATCCTCAACACTGGGGCCCCACAAGGGTGCGTTCTGAGCCCTCTCCTGTACTCCCTGTTCACCCACGACTGCGTGGCCATGCACGCCTCCAACTCAATCATCAGGTTTGCGGCCGACACTACAGTGGTAGGCTTGATTACCAACAACGACGAGACAGCCTACAGGGAGGAGGTGAGGGCCCTCGGAGTGTGGTGTCAGGAAAATAACCTCACACTCAACGTCAACAAAACAAAGGAGATGATTGTGGACTTCAGGAAACAGCAGAGGGTTTCGATGGGACAGTAGTGGAGAGGGTAGTAAGTTTTAAGTTCCTCGGCGTACACATCACGGACAAACTGAATTGGTCCACCCACACAGACAGCGTTGTGAAGAAGGCGCAGCAGCGCCTCTTCAACCTCAGGAGGCTGAAGAAATTTGGCTTGTCACCAAAAGCACTCACAAACTTATACAGATGCACAATCAAGAGCATCCTGTTGGGCTGTATCACCGCCTGGTACGGCAACTGCTCCGCCCACAACCGTAAGGCTCTCCAGAGGGTAGTGAGGTCTGCACAACGCATCACTGGGGGCAAACTACATGCCCTCCATGACACCTACAGCACCCAATGTCACAGGAAGGCCATGAAGATCATCAAGGACAACAACCACCCGAGCCACTGCCTTTTCACCCCGCTATCATCCAGAAGGCGAGGTCAGTACAGGTGCATCAAAGCAGGGACCGAGAGACTGAAAAACAGCTTCTATCTCAAGGCAATCAGACTGTTAAACAGCCACCACTAACATTTAGTGGCTGCTGCCAACATACTGACTCAAGTCCAGCCACTTTAATAATGGGAATTGATGGAAATTTATGTAAAAATATATCACTAGCCACTTTAAACAATGCCACTTAATAGAATGTTTACATACCCTACATTACTCATCTCATATGTATATACTGTACTCTATATCATCTACTGCATCTTGCCATCTTTATGTAATACATGTATCACTAGCCACTTTAAACTATGCCTCTTTATGTTTATATATCCTACATTACTAATCTCATATGGATATACTGTACTCTATACCATCTACTGCATCTTGCCTTTGCCGTTCTGTACCATCACTCCTTCATATATCTTTATGTACATATTCTTTATCCCTTTACACTTGTGTGTATAAGGTAGTAGTTGTGGAATTGTTAGGTTAGATTAGTTGTTGGTTATTACTGCATTGTCGGAACTAGAAGCACAAGCATTTCACTACACTCGCATTAACATCTGCTAACCATGTGTATGTGACAATTTTTTGGGGATTTAATTTGATTTGATCAATTTTGACCAATGAGAACATGCCATGTAGCTTTGAGTCCCGGACTGAAATCCCTCCCATGTCTCTGACCCGTTGATATTACAGAAAAAAATACTATTTCCATTGATCATTAGTACTCTATTGCCCTCTCGTCCTCTGCGTTGTGTATTTATCTTCAAAATATTCTTACATGGGTGAATGAGCATGTGTGTGTTTACAGGCTTATGCATGTGAATATGTTATATTTTTGTATTATGAGACAGCTTCTTTCTCTTATAGAATACTCAGCCTTTAGCAGTGTGCCTGTATCAGTGTGCTTGTGTTTGCACTGGATCAGGGGCTTCATCAAACTTTCATTTTGGCCGTCAGCTGAGCTCATTAAACATGAGGAGAGCTGTCACACTGGTGCGTTCTGGGTAGAAAATAGAGCCGCACCGCTCGCCACCCCCTAGTCTGCTCAGTAACACAAGAGGAATTCCTCTCTGTGGTGTGTGTGTGCGTGAGTGTGTGTGTGTGTTTTTCTATCTTATGTACTTGTCTAAATACTGTTAGCTCCTTCCCATGCCCTGGTATTACATTTACAGTAGACAACCATTTGACAAGTAGCCTCAGATATACTTAGCAGGTAAGGGACAAAACACATGACAGTCAAGGAATACCAGAGATACTTAACACATGGACCACACTTCCCCATCCCATCCCCATGTGGTTCTGAGCCACTAGACCCCAACTTTGATATGTAAAGCAGGGCTTGACATTAACTTTTTTAGCCACTTGTCCATCGGACAAGCCAGACAGATTTTTACTTGTCCAGAAGCTCAAGTCACTTGTCCAAAAAAAAGTATAAATCTGTAACAACATTTTTACATCATTGTATGATCCAAGGAATTTCATTTTAATTATAAAATAAAATGCATTACTATATTGTTTACCGTAGAGAATCAGACACAAATATAGGCTACACTCTGCCTACTGGCTTCTCTGCATATTCAAGCCTGTTTCAAAATACAACACTGCCCCTTTAATAAGGCTCTGCCGGAGGATGGTTGGGCCACCCTTTGTAGCCCCAAAAATATTGCAACGTTACAATTACAACCAAATGCTTTTTATCTATTTTATTAGATGATTCCCTCCAGGGCTCGAAATGAAGGGCGTCCCGTCATCCCTGGGACTATAAAAAAACATGTCTACAGTTCATAACAGACTCTGGGACAGTTCTGGGACAACAGATACAACATTCATACATTGAACCAAAACAATATGAACGCAACATGCAACAGTTTCAAAGATTTTACTGAGTTACAGTTCATATAAGGAAATAAATCAATTGAAATACATTCATTAGGCCCTAATTTATGGATTTCACATGACTAAGCAGGGGCGCAGCCATGGGCCCAACCACTTGGCAGCCAGGTCCACCCACTGGGGAGCCAGGCCCAGCCTATCAGAATTAGTTTTTCCCCACAAAAGGGCTTTATTACAGACAGAAATACTCCTCAGCACCCCCTCCACAACTAGCATGGGTTACTAATATGACTAGGATTATGCCTTTTGCTGCTGGACAATAAAATAGCGTTGCTTTGAAAAAATGCTGCTTTGCATGGTATATTAATTTATATTATTATATTGTGAGCGGACCAAGTAATTGGGCGTCACTCTAAAGCGGGAAGGTGGAACAAACGAGTCAGGAGTAGGTTTTCTTGATTGAACAAAGTTCTATATTGAGGGCATTTGGACAACACAAACACTCCAACAGAATCAATGAAACTCTCCAAAGGAATAAAACATATATCTTCTTCTCCAGAGCAAAACAGGAACACAATACGATTGTCTTTAAATTACAACAAAAAGTCACGACATTGTCACCGTCTTAATGGTTCTTCCTAGATAGCTCCTCTGTCTCGGTGGCCATCTTCCAGAGATAGTTCCCCTTCTTGCTGGTTCCATACTCTCTCTTATAGGGGAAGGAGAATATCTCATTAGTAGTGTCAGCTGTGCTTAATTGCCTCTGGTTCACTTGTCTCCCATGCCTTGTTGGGCTACCATCCGTGAGCCCAGCCTGCCCTCTGGTGGTCCTTCCACATACCTTCCCCCTCAGGACCGAACCGGAGGGTCGGGCGCCAGACGCACCGTCTTGGTCGCGTCGGGACAGCGCGTCTGCATTCCCGTTCCTCGATCCGGCCCTGTGGATGACATGGAAAGAGAACGGCTGTAAAGACAAAAACCATCTGGCTATTCTGTTGTTATTGTTCCTCTTACCAGCCATCCACGTGAGGGGCGCATGGTCCGTAACTAAAGCAAACCTCCGACCCAGTAGGTAGTACCGGAGATAATCGAGGGCCCACTTAATGGCTAAGGCCTCTTTCTCTACGGTAGCATACCTCTGTTCCCGATCGCTGAGCTTCCTACTTATGAAGAGAATCGGCTTCTCTGCTTCGCCTTTACCCTGAGCTAGTACGGCCCCGAGCCCTGTATCCGAGGCGTCGACCTGCACAATGAACTCTTGTGAGAAGTCCGGAGCCTGTAGGACGGGATCAGAACACAGGCCATCTTTTAGCGATTGAAAGGCCTCTTCCGTCTCGTCGTTCCACTCTACCTGGTTTGGCAAGTTTTTCTTGATGAGGTTTGTGAGGGGATTGGCAATGGTTGCATATCCCGGGATAAAACGGCGATAATATCCCGTTATCCCTAAGAAGGCCCGAACGTCCCGCTTGGTCCGGGGTCGCGGCCAGTCTCGAATTGCCCTGGTCTTCTCTGCCTGTGGGCGTATTTTCCCATTCCCCACGGTGTACCCCAGGTATTCCGCTTCGGACAGACCCAGGCAGCATTTATTTGGATTGGCCGTCAACCCTGTGGCTTCCAAACTCACGAGCACCGCCCGTAATCGCAGGAGGTGACTATCCCAGTCCTCGCTGTGGATAACCACATCGTCTATGTACGCCGCTGCATACTCTTGATGGGGCCGTAGAATGGCATCCATGAGGCGTTGGAAAGTTGCAGCGGCACCATGCAGTCCGAAGGGCATCCTCACATACTGGAAAAGCCCCTCTGGTGTGGCGAAGGCAGTCTTTGGGCGATCCTCCGGAGCCACCGGCACTTGCCAATATCCCTTCGTCAAATCCAGGGTGGTGATGAACTTGGCCTTTCCTAAGCGCTCCAAGAGTTCATCCACGCGGGGCATGGGATACGCATCGAATGTAGAGATGGCATTCACGGCCCTAAAATCGTTGCAGAGTCTCATACTACCATCGGATTTGGGGACCAGGACTATGGGACTGGACCACTCACTCGTCGATGGCTCGATCACACCCATCCTCAACATCTCCCTTACCTCGTTCTTAGCGATGACTCGGCGAGCCTCAGGAATCCTGTAAGGGCGGATATGCACCTTCTGGCCGGGTTCAGTGTGGATATGGTGGAACAGGACATCTGTTTGTCCTGGGAATGGAGAGAATATTCGACCGAAGTTCATAATCAGCTTGTCTAGCTGTCTTGACTGCTCCGGCAGGAGAGTTTGACCACGGCGCACCGGTGGTAGAGCCTCCTCTTTTCCTTTTCCCTCCAGGGCCATCAAAGCCACCTCCTCCTCTCTTCCATGGTACGACTTTAACAGGTTTATGTGATAGAGTTGGACCTTCTTCCTTCTATCAGGTTGCTTGATGAGGTAATTGACCGGTGAGACCCTTTTCATTACCTCGTAGGGTCCCCTCCACTGTGCCAGCAAGCGATGTTCGGCCGTGGGCACGAGCACCATCACTTTCTCTCCCACGGTGAACTCACAGGGGATCGCGGACTTATCATAGGCCCGGCCTTGGGTCCTTTGTGCCTTCTCCATATGCTCCTTGACTATGGGCCACACTGCTGACAGGCGGTCTCTCATCAGTGTAATATGTTCTATTGTGGATCGAAAGGGGCATGGTTGGGTCTCCCAGGTCTCCTTGGCTAAGTCGAGGATCCCTCGACAGGGTCTGCCATAGAGCAATTCAAACGGAGAGAATCCAGTGGATGCTTGGGGTACTTCTCGCAGGGCAAACATTAAGTGTGGGAGAAGCATGTCCCAGTTTTTCCCGTCTCGGGACACCACTCTTCTCAACATGCTTTTAATCGTTTTGTTCAAGCGTTCACACAACCCGTCTGTTTGAGGGTGGAATATGCTTGTACGTATCTGTTGAACCTGATACAACCGACACAAGTCCTTCATCAACCGCGACATGAATGGGGTTCCCTGATCAGTTAAGATCGTCTTGGGGAGGCCCACCCGAGAGAACATCATGAATAATTCCTTGGCAATTCCCTTTGACGACATGTTACGCTGGGGTATGGCCTCCGGGAACTTGGTAGCGTAATCTATGACCACTAGGATGTACTCGTGTCCTCTGGCGGATTTTGGGAGGGGTCCTACGAGGTCCATAGCTATGCGTTCAAAGGGAGTCTCTATGATGGGGAGAGGAATCAAAGGGTTACGCAGGTGTGGCCGTGGAGCTGTACGTTGACATTGATCACACGTCCTACAATACCTGGCCACATCCCGGGTGACCCGGGGCCAATAGAATCTCTGCATGATTCTGTCAATAGTCTTGTCTCGTGCCAGGTGTCCTCCTAGGACGTGGGAATGGGCTAACTGTAGAACTGTATCCCTGTATGGTCTAGGCACCATTAGTAATTCCAGGTTTTCCCCCCTTCGTCGTACGACCCAGTATAAGAGACCCCGCCTGATTGCATAGTAAGGAAGAGGGGGCTCACCTGATCCGTCGACGTTCCTCCCGTCGATCACCTTCACCTTCCTCATGGCCTCCCTTAGGTCTGGGTCTCTATGCTGCGAGGTGCCGAACTGTCCCTTTAATTCCTGGGGCAGATCAACCTCGGTAGAGGGATGTGGAGGATGTTCCCCATCCCCCTCAGGGGTGACCGATGAGAACCCCTTCCAGGTTCCCTCCTCGGATGGAGCTTCAAATATATCCCTTAGCGTCTGGTTGCTCCTTCCTTCCTGTGTAGTGTATAACCCTTCACAAGTGTCTTCATCGGTGGTTTCCTGGAATATCTGTCGTAACCGTTGGGTTGCTATTTCTTCCTCTGCTGCAGAGGACGAGGACGTAGCTACGTCTCCTTGTAGGACTACTACCTCGGGCTTGGATTTTCTCTTCTTTCCTGTCCCCCTTCTTTCCACGCATAACGTCATCTGCCGAAGCTCCTTATATAAGGGACAGTCTCTCCCGATCAATAATGGTACCTTCAGCTGGGGCACTTTCCCTGCCCTGACTGTACACCTTCCTTTTGGAGTGAGAATCGGCAGATTCACAGTGGGGTAATAGTGGGTGTCTCCATGGATACAGGATACGGCTACTTTGTCTGGTAGCAGTGTTGCGGAGGTCACCAGCCGCTCCTCTACTAACGTAACCATACTTCCCGAGTCGAGAATGGCTACCACATCTTGTCCTTCGACTTGAACTGGAATCTCTGGGGCTGGAGCTATTTCTGCTAACCAACAGTGTTGACCCTGCCCCCTCAAACCGAGATGTGTGGGGGTGGGCAGTGATGACTCTGTGACCATGGGCTCGTCCTTGCTAGGACATTGTGGGGCATAATGGCTGGGAGACTGACATTTATAACACCGACCCTGCTGTGTGGGGGATGATTTCTCCCACCTCCGGAGGGGGTTTGGACGTTTCGGTGGCGGACGCGCCGGCATGAGTCGGGGTACGGAATCGGAAGAATCCCTCCGTTCCTCCTTGTCACTTTTTAACAACTCCCCTGTAGACCGATATGTTTCCACCGCCTGTGCTATGTCGTCGGCTGACAACGGGTTGGCTTGCCCCACAACCCTTTTTAAGTCACTGGGTAATTCCCTCAATATCTTGTCCACTACAAGAGTCTCTATCACCTGTCCTACTCCCTTTTCAGGTTCTAGCCACTGTTTTGTCAGTCGTATTAATGCAAAAATCTGGGAACGGACGGGCTTGTCAGCTGTGTAGGTCCATTGATGGAACTTTACGGCCCTATCTCTGGCAGTCAGCTGGAACCGGGATAGGATCTCGGTTTTTAGTCGCCCATAGTCTGCAGCTTCGCGGGCATCCAGGTCAAAATAGGCTTCCTGAGCCACCCCGGTCAAAAGAGGGGCTAATGCGCTCGCCCATTCTGTGGGCGGCCACTCTTCCAAGGTGGCCGTCCTTTCGAAGGTCATGAGGAAGGCCTCAATATCATCCTCCTTGGAGAGACGAGGTAAGATGGCGTGAGCAGCCGCTCTTGGCTTAACTCTAGGTTCTTCTCGCCGGCTCAGCTGTTGTTGCAGGAGTTCTATGGTTGTATGCTGTGCCGTGATCAATTGTTGTAGTAGGGCGTTATCCATCGTACTTGAATGGTTCCTCCTGGTCTACTGGAAGAATCTTGATTTACTCACTTATCCTTGTGTCACTCGTCCACCTAATGCCCACATTCTCCACCAATGTGAGCGGACCAAGTAATTGGGCGTCACTCTAAAGCGGGAAGGTGGAACAAACGAGTCAGGAGTAGGTTTTCTTGATTGAACAAAGTTCTATATTGAGGGCATTTGGACAACACAAACACTCCAACAGAATCAATGAAACTCTCCAAAGGAACAAAACATATATCTTCTTCTCCAGAGCAAAACAGGAACACAATATGATTGTCTTTAAATTACAACAAAAAGTCACGACATTGTCACCGTCTTAATGGTTCTTCCTAGATAGCTCCTCTGTCTCGGTGGCCATCTTCCAGAGATAGTTTTTCCTCTTGCTGGTTCCATACTCTCTCTTATAGGGGAAGGAGAATATCTCATTAGTAGTGTCAGCTGTGCTTAATTGCCTCTGGTTCACTTGTCTCCCATGCCTTGTTGGGCTACCATCCGTGAGCCCAGCCTGCCCTCTGGTGGTCCTTCCACAATATTAAGTATTTAAATAATTCCCTCAACATTTCTATGGTCATATTTTGGCTAGGCTACTTTTAAACAAGGTAAGACATGCTTTATAAAATGACATAAAACATCCAGGTTTTAAACAATTAAGTTTATGGTTAACTAGTAAAAAATGTTGACCGCCTTCAGTAAGATTCAAGGTGGGTGATGTGCAGTAGGCCCTATCCTTCACTCTCCGGTTTCGTGACTATTTGGTCTGAACGAACCGTGCCTCGGGTATGTTGACAGAATCAAGCCTTTAGACATTCATGTTAATTATCCTTCATTGTATTTCTCAAACATGACTGCTGTTTAAGCCTATATGTATGTAATTAAAAGTCTCATTAAAGTGTGGCTACATTTTCTGGCACTTCCCTCATGTCAGCATCGGTTTTGGACATAAGGCTGTAGCCAATATACATATCACCTACATATTGACGTGTAACCTTTTTATATTTATGCACCTGAAAAATAGATTTGAATATTATTCCAATGTTGGCCTCTCTGATCCATTTCTGATCGGAGTAGTTGTTTGATATTGTGATTGTTTTACTTGTCCATTCGGACAACTTAAATCTATATTCTTCTTGTCCGACATTTTTTTTTTGTCCCGGACAAGAGGACAAGTGTTAATGTCGAGCCCTGTAAAGGATAAGTAGAATTTGAGCGTGTATCAAGTCAGTGCAGCTATACCATAACCTTATTTGTGCATTGACATCTTGGCATTCCCCTTTTGCACAAGCCTTCGTTTAGCCTAAATGAGCATTTGTATTTGTATTTATTATGGATCCCCATTAGGTGCTGCCAAGACAGCAGCTACTCTTCCTGAGTTCCAGCAAAATTAAGGCAGTTATACAATTTTAAAAACATTACAATACATTCACAGATTTCACAACATATTAAGTGAGTGTACTCAGTCCCCTACTCTACTACCACATATCTATAAGGAGTGTGTATAGTGCGTATGTTATGGTGTGTTTGTACGCATGTGTCTATGTTTCTATTCTATGACATTTACATCCTATTTTCATTTCATCTTTAACAGGTTTTACCACCACATGACTTACACTCATCAGGACATCAATTACAGGACATCAATAATTGTCTAGTTGGCTATTTGGGATGGGGGGGGTGAGGTGGGGTGACTGAATTCAATTCACCCATTAGTCACATCAGTATCAGGTTTCCGATTGGTTGTGACAGAAGAAACACTCATGGCTGCTGAGTTGTTCTTGCTAGCCTAGCCAGGGCTGTTGGCATCTAGGGCTGTAAAGTCCATGTAGTGGGACTGAAAGAGCCACACATGTATACACACACACACACACACACACACACACACTGCCTGCATGCCTGGCCTACTGCTCAGCTGGTTATATAAGAGTGGTTTGTTTGGCGCCGTGGGAAGCACAACACTAGCTAATGTTAATGTACTGTCACTGACTGTTCCTCTGCCATCACAATCACCCGCAAGGCAACGCAACGCAGCTCAACGCAACGCATACATCGTTCAGTAGGAAAGGATTTAAGCAAACATGCTGTGATAGAAATAGACAGGGAAAGAATTATGGAGAGAGAGGAAGGGAGGGAGGAATGGTGTTACAGTTATAGAGAGAATGAGAAATAAATGGAGGATGTAATGAAATATGAAGAATGTATGGGGAGAGATTGATGGAAATGAAGAGAGATGGAGAGAGAGAGGGGGATGGAGGGAGAGAGAGAGAGAGAGGGGGATGGAGAGAGAAAGAGAGAGAGAGAGAGACAGAGAGAGAGAGAGAGAGAGGGGGATGGAGAGAGGGAGAGAGAGAGAGACAGAGAGAGAGGGGGATGGAGAGAGGGAGGGAGAGAGAGAGAGAAAGACAGAGAGAGAGAGAGAGAGAGACGGAGAGAGAGAGGGAGAGAGAGAGAGAGAGAGAGAGAGACGGAGAGAGAGGGGGGGATGGAGAGAGAAAGAGATAGGGAGAGAGAGAGAGACAGAGAGAGAGGGGGATGAGAGAGAGAGACAGAGAGAGAGAGGGAAAGAGAGAGAGAGAGAGGGGGATGGAGAGAGAAAGAGAGAGGGAGAGAGAGAGAGACGGAGAGAGAGAGGGTGATGGAGAGAGTGACAGAGAGGGAGAGAGAGAGAGAGGGGGACGGAGAGAGAAAGAGAGAGGTAGAGAGAGAGAGAGAGAGAGAGAGACGGGGACGGAGAGAGAAAGAGAGAGGGAGAGGGAGAGAGAGAGAGAGAGAGGGGGATGGAGAGAGAAAGAGAGAGGGAGAGAGAGAGAGAGAGAGAGAGAGAGAGAGAGGGGGACGGAGAGAGAAAGAGAGAGGGAGAGGGAGAGAGAGAGAGAGAGAGGGGGATGGAGAGAGAAAGAGAGAGGGAGAGAGAGAGAGAGAGAGGGGGACGGAGAGAGAAAGAGAGAGGGAGAGGGAGAGAGAGAGAGAGAGAGGGGGATGGAGAGAGAAAGAGAGAGGGAGAGAGAGAGAGAGAGAGAGAGGGGGACGGAGAGAGAAAGAGAGAGGGAGAGAGAGAGAGAGAGAGAGAGAGAGAGGGGGACGGAGAGAGAAAGAGAGAGGGAGAGGGAGAGAGAGAGAGAGGGGGATGGAGAGTGTTGCTAAAAGCCTGTTGGTAATAATGCCCTGTAGCATTTCCCCAGATGATAATAACACACGGGCTACTAGAATATCTCCTCTGTGATACAGCAGCTGAATACTATAGTACAGTATGAATACACAGACAGAAAATGGATAGACCGGCCACTCGCTTTGTAGCGAAACATATTGCTTTCTTTCTCTAGGGCTACCTGCAGATGTAATTGTAACATGCACTGCTACAGCTTTGATGTTTTAGTCCTGTCGTACATGCAAGCAGGATGTGCTCATACATAATAACTATGTTAGTTGAATGACCTGATCCAATCCAACGCTGCAGTTACTGTTGTTAACTCATTTCTATTGCGCAACAGTTAAAACATCAACTGATTATACTTGTCTACCCATGTGTGAAAGTCTGTTAAATCAGCTTTATATCTTGGCGTTTCCATTTACAGACCCCTGAGTCACTCCTCAAACAAAACTAACTTTCCTGCTCTCTCTCTCTCATGCCCCCCCCCCCTCTCCTTCTCTCTCACCCCCTCTCGCTCTCTTTCTCCCCCTCTCTCTCTCTTTCTCTCTCACACTCCCTCTCTCTCTCCCTCTCTCCCCATCTCTCTCACTCTCTCTCCCCTCTCTCTTCCTCTCCCTCACCTAATTTCTCTCTCTCTCTTTCCCTCCCTCTCTTTCTCTCCCTCTCCCCCTCTCACTCTCTCTCTCGCTCTCCCTCTTTCTCCCTCTCTCTTGCTCTCTCTCTCTCCCTCTCTCTCACGCGCACCCTCTCTCTCTCCTTCTCTCTCTCACTGTCCTCTCTCTGGTAAATGCTCATGTGTTTGTTGATCCCTTCAGCAAAGTGAAATCCCTCAT
The DNA here is from genome assembly GCF_029448725.1 of Salvelinus fontinalis. Classification (NCBI taxonomy): domain Eukaryota; kingdom Metazoa; phylum Chordata; class Actinopteri; order Salmoniformes; family Salmonidae; genus Salvelinus; species Salvelinus fontinalis. The sequence goes on along the minus strand of NC_074673.1, from coordinate 13,823,660 downwards.
GACTGCCTTTCTTAGCCACGTGTTCTCGCTCTCTTCTCCCTTCTCTCTCTTTCTCTCTCGCCTTCTCTCTGTCTTCTCCTTTCTCTCTCTTTCTCTCAAAAGTGAAGGGGGATATCTAGTCAGTTTCTCATTTAACCCAACCCCCATGAATCAGAGCGGTGCAGGGGGCTGTCATCAGCACTCGGGGAGCAGGTGTTGTGGGGGAAAACTGCCTTGCTTATTTCCACCTTGCCGGATTCAGGGATTCAAACAAGGAAACTTTTGTTTACTGTCCCAACGCTTTCACCACAAGGCTACCAAGGCAGATCTGTTTCGGTGTTCCAGTAACCAACCCAACTGGTGTGTGTGTGTGTGTACATTCGGATGCGTGTGTCTTTCCCTTATTCAGATCATCAAATTATTTCCATATTGTATATCTAGTTTGGGGAATTTGCGGTATTTTATTAGGATCCCCATTAGCTGTTGCAAAAGCAGTAGCTACTCTTCCTGGGGTCCACACAGAACATGAAACATGACAGAGTAGAGAGCATTAGTAGACAAGAATAGGACAGAAATACATCAATACACTGTTTTGTGCCATGAAGCGGTGTGTACATCAATACACCAGGCGGTGTGCCATGAAGCGGTGTGCCGCCAGGCGGTGTGCCGTGAGGTCGGTGTGCCGCCAGGCGGTGTGCCATGAAGCGGTGTGCCGCCAGGGGGTGTGCCATGAAGCGGTGTGCCGCCAGGGGGTGTGCCATGAAGCGGTGTGCCGCCAGGGGGTGTGCCATGAAGCGGTGTGCCGCTAGGCGGTGTGCCATGAAGCGGTGTGTCGTTAGGTGTCGGCAAAGAAGTGCAGCTTGTTGATGACTGATCTCTCTCTTGTAAGTAGAGCACAGACTGTGACGCTCCCCCTCTATTTGCTTCCCTTCTCATTGCTCAACCAATCACCAGCATCGGTGTGCATTTCAGGAAGCGCAGGTCTTTTCATATTTGTTTTTCTCAAGGCATTGCTGCACAGTCGAAGGGTACGCTAATCCACCCCATCTAGAAGAGGAGGGATAGAAAGAGACGCCCAGGATGACTCACCCCTCTCTCTTTCTCCCTCCATCCTCTGCTTGCCATCGGGGGTTTGAGGGATGTATATATACAGATCTCTATATTGTTGGTGGTACATGACATTTGGGCTGCAGTCTGATTCTCTAACCTTCTTAACGAAGTGTACACTTGTTTACTACCCTCATGGGTTAAAAAGGAAAGGACTGGTGTAAGAAAAATGGTTGAAAGCCTTTGTCATTGAGGCAGGTACAGTTCCATTAGTGGTAGGGCACTTTTTGATGGCTCAGAGCAGAATAAGTTAGGTGTTTTTATTGAGTCATGAATAGGTTGGTTGTGGACATGTTTTTAGTGTCATATTGTGTCTGTTGACCTTTGTGTTTGAAGCCTTGTAGCTGTGAATCTGTTACAGACCTGCAACAGCCACAGGTGGTATTAAGTTGGGTTTTATGGCCCATAGATCTTGACATTTGCCCTATCATGGCCCATTGGCCATCACAGGGATATAGAAGAGATGAGCAGAGTTTTATGTGATGAGGATAAAGGAGTGTGTGTGTGTGTGTGTCTGTGACAGATGGGAGAGAGATTTGGGGGATTTTCCCCAGGCTCCCCCAGGATACATACTGCCCTAGGGAACCCCTACCCCCACACCCTGGACACACAACACACACACACACACACACACACACACACACACACACACACACACACACACACACACACACACACACACACACACACACACACACACACACACACACACACACACACACACACACACGCAAAGTCCAGTATCCCAGTAAATCTCATGAGAACAGAAATGTGCCCAACAAATCCCTCCAATGGGCAGTCATACAGGATCATAGACAGCCTATCATATTATGACTTGATCCTCAGTCATAATATATTCTGTTTGAAGTCATTAAGCTGACCTAGAAACACAAATGAGGGGTTTTAGTGAATAAAACCAGGGGAAAGCAGGCATGCCAATCATGTATGTGTGCATGTGAATATCAGAAGGCAGAATCTTCAGATAGGCAGAAACTCTTGCACACAGACATGTATGCAAGATCTTTAGCTTTTTTGTTAATTACCCAAAATCATTCCCCCTGGTTCCTGCTAAGAACAAGCTAGTGTGTGACGAGAGGAGAGAGAAAAGGCACACGCCTTTAAATACCACAAAGAGCTCGCTGTGTGTGTCTAGTTGAAATGGTCCACACACACACACACACACACACACACACACACACACACACACACACACACACACACACACACACACACACACACACACACACACACACACACACACACACACACACACACACACACACACACACACACACACACACACGTCAACAAAAGCCTCTCTCATGGCTGACCTTTCGACTCAGCCAATCAAATTGTCCCCTGCTGCATCCAATTCCATAGAGATAGATAGAGGACTCATCTTTGTATCTGTGCCATTATAGCTTCTGTGACAGCATGGACAGCGCCATTGAGGCTATAACTCATAAGAGTGAGTCTCAATATCTCTAAGGGCCTTCCTTACCTTTCCTTTCATTTCAATGTGAAATAATTTTCTATGAGGGATTGTAGAGGAAAAAATAAGATGTACATTTAGAATTCAAGCCTTCTAGATTTAGCTGGTCTTTTCCGGTGTACTTATATATGTATTGTTGTTGCTGTAGCTGTTAGGGATATTGATGTATGCAGTAAGACACTCTGCCTCTGATGTACATTTCAGATGGTCATGATTACACAATTCTAATTTTTCTTCAGACCTGCTTTGATTGATTTCTCTCTCTGTTACTTACTGCTAACGACTCTTTCTCTATTTCATTTCTCTCTCTCTCTCTCTGTTTCTCTCTCTATTTATTTTATCTCACCCTTCACCTTCTTCCACTGCCACTCTCTCTGTCTTGTTCTCATACTCATTCCAAGTCATCTCTCTCCCTCTCCTCCTCTCTCTCTCCCTCTCCTCCTCTCTCTCTCCCTCTCTACCCCTATTCTCATACTCCCTCGATCTTTTTCTTACTCTGATTCAACTGTCCTGCTCTACTTTCCATTCTCTCTCTCTCTCTCTCTCTCTCTCTCCCTCTCTCTCTCTCTCTCTCTCTCACTCTCTCTCTCTCTCTCTCTCTCTCTCTCTCTCTCTCTCTCTCTCTCTCTCTCCCTCTCCTCCTCTCTCTCTCCCTCTCTCTCTCTCTCTCTCTCTCTCTCTCTCTCTCTCTCTCTCTCTCTCTCTCAGCACACCAGGTGGCAAACCTATTGATTTAATAGAACATTCCATAAAGTCCCCTGATGTCCTCTGTTAACCCCTCCACTCATAAAAATAAAATCTATTTATTTACTGTTGAATGTAGCCTACTATAAACTCATCAAAACAGGTGATCAAATATGATTTATTTATCTATATGAAACCACAGCTATATGATAACAGTATGGTGTGTATAGACAGTATGGACACTGTATGAATAGAAAAGGTGTATACAGCAGTAGTTCCTGTATATAGGATGAGGCATGACAATAATACACTAAATACATCTAAAGTGGGTAAAACAGTTTGTAAACATTATTCAAGTGACCAGTGTTCAGTGACTATGTCTTTTTTTATATACATTTTTTAACCTTTATTTAACAAGGCATGTACATAGAGCAGTAGTCTCTAAGGTACCGGGTGGTAGCCGGCTAGTAACAGTCTCTAAGGTGCATGTACCGTGTGGTAGCCGGCTAGTAACAGTCTCTAAGGTGCATGTACCGTGTGGTAGCCGGCTAGTAACAGTCTCTAAGGTGCATCTACCGTGTGGTAGCCGGCTAGTAACAGTCTCTAAGGTGCATGTACCGTGTTGTAGCCGGCTAGTAACAGTTTCTAAGGTGCATGTACCGTGTGGTAGCCGGCTAGTAACAGTCTTTAAGGTACATGTACCGTGTTGTAGCCGGCTAGTAACAGTCTCTAAGGTGCATGTACCGTGTGGTAGCCGGCTAGTAACAGTCTCTAAGGTGCATGTACCGTGTTGTAGCCGGCTAGTAACAGTCTCTAAGGTGCATGTACCGTGTTGTAGCCGGCTAGTAACAGTCTCTAAGGTGCATGTACCGTGTGGTAGCCGGCTAGTAACAGTCTCTAAGGTGCATGTACCGTGTTGTAGCCGGCTAGTAACAGTCTCTAAGGTGCATGTACCGGGTGGTAGCCGGCTAGTAACAGTCTCTAAGGTGCATGTACCGGGTGGTAGCCGGCTAGTAACAGTGACTAAGGTTCAGGGTACTGGGTGGTGACTGTTTAACAGTCTGATGGCCTGGAGATAGAAGCTGTTTTATCCCTCTCGGTCCCAGCTTTGATGCACATGTAATGTCTCCGCTTTCTTGATGGTAGTGGGGTGAATAGGCTGTGGCTTGGGTTGCTGAGGTCCTTAAAGATCTTCTTGGCTTTCCGGTGACGGGTGCTGTAGATGTCCTGGAGGGCAGGCAGTGTGCCCCCGGGGATGTGTTGGGCTTACTGGTAAATAAAACTCTGGAAATATGAAATACTCTATTAGTAGTAGGAGAGCCCTGCGGTTGCGGGCGGTGCAATTTCCGTACCAGGTGGTGATACAGCCAACAGGGTGCTCTCAATGGCGCATCTGTAGAAGTTGGTGAGGGTTTTAGGGACCAAGACGATATTCTTCAGCCTCCTGAGGTTGAAGAGGCACTGTTGCTCCTTCTTCGCCACACTGTCTGTTTGAAGGGGCCATTTCAAGTCCTCAGTGATGTGCACTAGAAGCTTTTGAAGCTTTCCACTGCGGCCCAGTCAATGGGGGCGTGCTCTCTCTGCTGTCTTCTGTAGTCCATCATCAGGTCCTTCGTTTTATTGATGTTTCCTGGCACCACTCCGCCAGGCCTCTCACCTCCTCCCTGTAGACTGTCTCGTCGTTGTAGGTAATCAGACACTGTTTTGTCGTCAGCAAACCTAATGAAATGTGAGATGTGTGTGGCTACCCAGTCATGAGATGTGTGTGGCTACCCAGTCATGAGATGTGTGTGGCTACCCAGTCATGAGATGTGTGTGGCTACCCTGTCATGGGTGAACAGGGTGTACAGGAGGGGGCTGAGCACGCACCCCCCTGGGGCCCTCGTGTTGAGGATCGCTTGGCGTAAGTGTTGTTGCCTACCTTCACCACTTGGGGTCTGCCCGTCAGGAAGTCCAGGACCCAGTTGCACAGGGAGACCCAGGGCCCTGAGCTTAGTGATGAGCTTGGAGGACACTTTTGTGTTGAAGACTGAGATGTAGTCAATGAACAGCATTCTTACATAGGTACAGTATTTATCTTGCCCAGGTCAGATAGGACAGTGTGCAGTGCAATGGCGATTGCGTTGTCTGTGAATCTGTTAGGGCGGTATGCAAATTGTACTGGGTCTAGGGTGTCGGGTAAGGTGGAGGTGATATGGTCCTTAACTACACCCTCAAAGCACTTCATGATGACAGAAGTGAGTGCTACGGGGCAATAGATATACTTGGGTACAGGAACAATGGTGGACATCTTGAAGCAAGTGGGAACAACAGACTGGGAAATGGAGAGATTGAATATGTTCGTAAAAACTCCAGCCAGCTTGTCTGCACATGCTCTGAGAACGCGGCTTGGGATGCTGTCTGGGCCAGCAGCCTAGCAAGGATTAACACTCTTATATGACCTACTCATGACGGCCACGGAGAACGAGAGCACACAGTCCTCGTAAGCGGCGGGGGCCCGCGTCGGCTACTCCATGTTGTTTTCCTCGAAGTGGGAGAAGAAGGTGTTTAACTTGTCCAGGAGCGAGGCTTCGATGTCCTCGTGGTGGCTGGCGTCTCATATCTGAGCCGTTGAATTGTGACTACACTTTTTACCTTTACTCTCGTTTTGCTTCTTTGATTGCCTTACGGAGGTCATAGCTAGTTTGTTTGTACACATCCATGTTCCCAGTCACCTTGCCATGGCTAAATGCAGTGGTTCGCGCTTTTAGTTTTGCACGAATGTTGCCATCTATCCAGGGTTTTTGGTTTGGATAAGTTGTAATCCTTACAGTGGGAACATCATCTTCTATGCACTTCCTGATGAACCCAGTCACCAAGTCAGTGTATACATCGGTACTATTATCAGAGGCAACACACATCACCAGAATATTTGCGTGATCAGAACAATCTTGAAGCATAGATTCTGATTGGTCAGACCAATACTGAACAGTCCTCACCACGGGTGCTTTCTGCTTAAGTTTCTGCCTATGGGTCGGGAGGAGCAGAATGAAGGCGTGATCTGATTTGCCAAAATCAGAGGTTGGGGGAGGGTCTTGTAGCCGTCCCGGAAGGGAGAGTAGCAATGATCCAGAGTCTGTCATGCGCGTGTAGCACAGGTGATGTGTTGATAGAATTTTGGTAGCGTTTTTCTTAGATTTCCTTTAATAAAGTCCCCAGCTACAATAAATGTGGCCTCGGGATATGCAGTTTCCAGTATGTACATAGTCCAGTATAGTTCCTTGAGAGCCGTCGGCTTGAGGGGGAATATACACAGCAGTGACAATGACCAAAGAAAATGATCTCGGTAGGTATGAGGTCAGCATTGGATGGTGAGGTATTCAAGATCGGGAGAACAAAAGGACTTGAGTTCCTGTACGTTACCACAATCGCACCATGAGTTGTTAATCATGAAACAAACCTCTACGCCTTTCTTTTTTCCAGTGATTTCTTTCTTTCTGTCTGCGCGATGGACGGAGAACCCTGCTGGCTGAATGGACAGGGACAATATATCCTGAGAGAGCTGTGATTCCATAAAACAGAGTATTGTACAGTCCTTAATGTCTCTCTGGAAGGAGATCCTCGCCTACTTTATTGTCCAAGAACTGAACGTTAGTGAGTAATATACTTGGAAGCGGTGGATGGTATGCACCCGCTTGAGTCTGACTAGGGACCCACTTCTTCCTCTTTTCCTCCGTCGGCATTTTGGTGTAGCCCCCGGGATGAATAGAGCTGCCTCGAGAAGTTCAAACAAATGATACAGGTCAGAGAAGTCTTAATTTCTGCTCAAATCTCTGATGAGTGACCACCGATCTAATATCCAAAAGTTATTTCCGGCGGTCAGAAATAATAAAACATACTTTCGGGGCAAATAATGTAAGAAATAACAAAAAATATATATATACTGCAAAGTTGCTTAGTAGCTAGAAACAGGGTGACCATGTCTGTCGGCGCCATCATGCTAAAATGCTTTAGCTATTAATTAATTACCTCCAGTGCATCATCAATAGGATCAATGAGGCCTTGAGGGGCTCAGAGACTGACAGCTGATGAAATCTCTGAGGATCTAACTGGTTGCTGCACCGTCCCTCTCATCACGCTATAATGACCCTCTCGCGGCACCACAGAGACGTATTAGTGTGTGACCCCTGACCTCTTACAGCTCACCAGGATATCGACAGCTCCCCATTTGGTCCTGATTCCCACAATAGGGCCGACCCTAAACTCTAGTGTGAAAACGTCTTGTTTTCCGCCCTTCCTCAAAGAAAGATTATGGTAAGCACTAATTACTTTCTTATGAACCATTTACTAACTACACATACAGCATTTATTAATCTCTTATTAAACATTTACTAACTACACATACAGCATTTATTCATCTCTTATTAAACATTTACTAACTACACATACAGCATTTATTCATCTCTTATTAAACATTTATTAACAGTAGAAAGGGTCTGCCTCTAGTGAGGTTATCTGCAGGTCATGGAATGCGTAGTAGCCTGTGCTGGTTACCCAGAGGTCGCCTTGTTCTCTCCTCTGCAGTGTAAGTATTATTGGATGGATATCCCCACTAGAGATAAACGCTGGTTACAGATGCCATCTCCTTCACAGGGAGCCACAGGCTGTTTGTTTGTTGAGGTAAACACATGTTTCTGCTAGTTAGCAACGTGCCCTAAGAGCTATGTTGTGTTTGGTAAAGTAGAATCATAATCATGTAAGGACTGGTCATCCAAATCTTCAAGCTGTTATACAACTGTAACAAATGCCTGCATACATTTTCCTTGGACTAACCAGATTAATAGTAGAGCAGAGACACCTAATGGAGTGGTCAAAATGTATTTTTTCATTTAGTCCAGTGGAGGGTCATGTAATTTGTAATAGATTACATTTCATATTGCTCAGTGTTGGAGAATTAGTTGCTTATTATATCTAGATGTGTGCCTGATGCTGCCCCTCATCCCTGATTCTGCCCCTCATCTGTGATTCTGCCCCTCATCCCTGATTCTCTGCTGGGTGCAATATCAGGTGTGCCTAGTTCGGTCTCAATCAAATGATCCATAGTCTATACTACAAATGATCCATAGCCTATACTCTTGGAGAGCTACCGCCCTGTAGGTTTTCACTCCAACTCTAATTTAGCACACCTGATTCTAATAATTAGCTGGTTGATAATCTGAACCAGGTTAGTTACAACTGGAGTTGTAGCAAAAACCTACAGTAGAGTAGCTCTCCATGAACAGGGTTGGAGACCCCAGGTTGGAGACCCCTGGCCTAGGCTATACAAAGAGCATGCTTGGAAAAGCACCCGCAAAAGTTATATTTCTAAGAAAATGTACTTCCTTCCCGAGTTTTTGTGTTGCTGGGATGGTCTATATAAAACTAGGAGTAGAAATGTGCCTAACAAGTCACATAAGTTGCATGGACTCAGTCTGTGTGCAATAATAATGTTTAACATCATTTTGTATGACGACCTCATCTCTGTACCCCAGATATACTGTACAATTATCTGTAAGGTCCCTCATTCGACCAGTGAATTTCAATCACCGATTCAACCACAAAGATCAGGGAGGTTTTCCAATACCTCGCAAAGAAGGGCACCTATTGGTAAATGAGTATTTTCTTCACATTTTCCAGCAGTTCATTTATATTTCCCAACGGGGCTGTACATTTGGGTGAGTTTTTTTATCTCGCCTGAGTAGCCTCGTTTCACTGCCAAAAATTAAATTAAACCATCTAGTGTTCAGCGAAATAACAACACAATGTCAAATACAGGTAGCCTAGTCAAATAATTAACATCCAATCACATTAAACATTACTCTCTCGCGGGAATTCCACTATGTAGCCAAATGTAGCTGCTGCTCATGTTGGTATCTGTACTGAGGGTGCAAAAGCCATGACAGGGAGACATAGTGAGTGGTAACACGCGTACAAGCGGTTGATCCCGACGCCACTTGGGTAAACTGCAGCATCCACGAGAGGCTGTCTTTCAGGGGCCACAAGGCTCCTGAACTCTCGTGTATTTTCTGCACTATGCAACAATATGGGCAGCGACCATGTAACGCTTTCACAACATACAGAAGTGTGCTGGTTATCAAGGGGCAAAGTATTGACATATTTTTTTTATTTGAGAGATGAGCTTAAAGTGTTCTTTACTGACCATAATTTTCACTTGTCTGACCGCTTGCATAATGACGAGTTTCTCACACGACTGGCCTATCTGGGTGATGTTTTTTTCTCACCTGAATGATCTGAGTCTAGGATTAGAGGGACTCTCCGCAACTATATTCAATGTGCGGGACAAAATTTAGGCTATGATTAAGAAGTTGGAGCTCTTCTCTGTCTGCATTAACAAGGACAACACACAGGTCTTTCCATCATTGTATGATTTTTGGTGTGCAAATGAACTCAAGCTTACAGACAATGTCAAATGTGATTTAGCGAAGCATCTAAGTGAGTTGGGTGTACAATTACGCAGGTACTTTCCCGAAACGGATTACATAAACAACTGGATTCGTTATTCCTTTCAGGTTCTACCTCCAGTCCACTTACCGATATCTGAACAAGTGAGCCTCATCGAAATTGCGACAAGTGGTTCTGTGAAAATTGAATTTAATCAGAACCCACTGCCAGATTTCTGGATTGGGCTGCGCTCAGAATATCCTTCCTTGGCAAATTGCCCTGTTAAGACACTGATGCCTTATGCAACCACGTACCTATGTGAGAGTGGATTCTCGGCCCTCACAAGCATGAAAACTAATTACAGGCACAGACTAGACTGTGTGTGGAAAATGATTTAAGACAGACTCTCTCCAATACAACCCAACATTGCAGAGTTATGTGCATCCTTTCAAGCACACCCTTCTCATTAACCTGTGGTGAGTTATTCACAATTTTCGATGAACAAATAAAGTTTTATATGTAAGATGGTTAAATAAAGAGCAAAGTGATTGATTATTATTATATTATTATTTGTGCCCTGGTCCTATAGGAGCTCTGTCACTTCCCACGAGCCGAGTTGTGACAAAAACTCACACTCATTCTTATGTTTAATAAGTGTATTGAATAGTGTGTATGTGGCAGGCTTACAATGATGGCAAAAAACTACATTTGAGAATGCACTGACCCTGTTGATTGAGGGAGTATGCAGCTGGCGGTTGAATGTTTGAAGGGGTACGGGACTATAAAAAGTTTGTGAACCACTGCCTTTGAGCATGGTAAAGCTATTAGTTACACTTTGGATGGTGTATCAATAAACCAGTCATTACAAAGATACAGGCTTCCTTCCTAACTCAGCTGCCGGAGAGGAAGGAACCCCCTCAGGGATTTCACCACAAGGTTAATGGTGATTTTAAAACAGTTACAGAGTTCAATGGCTGTGATAGAAGAAAACTGAGGATGGATCAACAACATTGAAGTTACTCCACAATACTAACCTAAATGACAGAAGGAAGCCTGTACAGAAGAAGAAAAAAAATATTCCAAAACTTGCATCCTGTTTGCTACAAGGCACTAAAGTAATACTGCAAAAAATGTGGCAAAGCAATTCACTTTTTGTCCTGAATACAAAATGTTATGTTTGGAGCAAATCCAACACAACACATTACTGAGTACCACGCTCCATATTTTCAAACATGGTGGTGGCTGCATCATGTTTAGGGTATGCTTGCAATTGTTAAAGGACTGGGGAGTTTTTCAAGATAAAAAATAAACGGAATGAAATGGAACTCACAGCTGTGGGAATACCTATGTAAAAGAGATATTTCTGTATTTCATTTTCCATACATTTGCAAAAATGCTTTCACTTTGTCATTATGGGGTATTGTGTGTAGATGGGCGAGAAAAATCTATAATTAATCAATTTTCAAATTCAGAACAAAATGTAGAATAGTAAAGGGGTATGAATACTTTCTGAAAGCACTGTAGGTGACCGTGTGTAACCTACATTGAGAATGAGGTAGGTGTGCGTGTGTAACCTACATTGAGTCTGAGGGTGGGAAGTGGGTGAGATTCAGAGTGGGTCTGTATGTGTGTCTGGAGGTTGGAAGGGTTGCAGTGATGGGGCTGAGATTGAGGGTAAGAGTGGGTTGTGTGTGTGTGGGATGTAGAAGAGATGAGCAGAGGTTTATGTGATGAGGATAAAGGAGTGTGTGTGTGTGTGGTGGGGGTCAGTGTGTGGTAGATCCTCTGTGATCAGGGAGGAGATTTGTGAAAGCCCAGTGTAGAGGACCAGATGGCTGGGATTCAACCACCTCACTAACCCCTTCTCTCTCCCTCTTACTCTCTCTCTCCCTCTTACTCTCTCTCTTACTCTCTCTCTCTCCATCTTACTCTCTCTCTCTCCCTCTTACTCTCTCTCTCTCCCTCTTACTCTCTCTCTCCCTCTTACTCTCTCTCCCTCTTACTCTCTCTCCCTCTTACTCTCTCTCTCTCCCTCTTACTCTCTCCCTCTTACTCTCTCTCTCCCTCTTACTTTCTCTCTCTCCCTCTTACGCTCTCTCTCTCCCGCTTACTCTCTCTCTCCCTCTTATTCTCCCTCTTACTCTCTCTCTCTCCCTCGTACTCTCTCTCTCTCCCTCTTACTCTCTCTCTTACTCTCTCCCTCTCTCTCCCTCTTACTCTCTCTCTTGCTTTCCCTCTCTCTCCCTCTCTTACTCTCTCTCTTTCTTACTCTCTCTCTCTCTCTTTCTTTCTTACTCTCTCTCTCTTTCTCTCTCTCTCTCTCTCTCTCTTTCTTACTCTCTCTCGCACGCTCTGTCTCTCCTCTCACTTTCTCTAGTCTCACTTTCTCTAGTCTCTCTCTCTCTCTCTCTTCTCTCTTCTCTCTCTGTACCCATTTTATCTTTCTCACTGTCGCTCTTTCTGTCTTTCCTCCCCTCCATACTCTCTCTCTCTTCCTCTCTCTGTTTATGTTCACAGTCAATGGTCAGAGTAATGGGAACTATCTCTTAATGTTTGGGATTTGCCATCAATCTCTTCCCTGCTTCCTGTGTGTGTGTGTCTGTGTGTGTGTGTCTGTATCTGTGTCTGTATCTGTGTCTGTATCTGTATTTGTATCTGTGTATGTATCTGTGTGTGTGTCTGTATCTGTGTGTGTATCTGTGGCTGTGTGTGTGTCTGTATCTGTGTGTGTGTGTGTGTGTGTCTGTATCTGTGTGTGTATCTGTGTCTGTGTGTAGCAACTTTATGCAGTAGTTTGTTTATGTGTGTTCAAAGTATTCCTATTAATGTGTGATCTGTACATTTAATATCCTTCTTTGTCCAACCAAGAACACAGTAGCTAGCCACTCCTATGAACACTCTGTGTTCGTTCTCTCACCTCTCTCTCTTTCTTCTCACTCTCTTTATTTCCCTCTCCTACTCTCTCTTGCTGTCTCTCTCCCTCTCTCTCATTCTTCTCTCTCACTGAGTCTCTCTCTCTCACCCCTGTGTCTCTCTTTCTCACTCGTTCTCTCCCTCTTTCCCTTGCCTTCTGCTGGAGTTTATGACCAACAGTAATACATTATTCCTCTTTCCTTGTGCACACAGAACAGACACAGGACAGACACACATAACTCAGTGTCCTGAACACTGTGGATGTAGCTCAGCTCCTCTCTTCAATATGTACAGTAGTGAATTCTTCATTCTTATAAGAGTCTGTCTTTTCCCATTGGTTTTGAAATTGGTTCCTTAAAGCTCACTGTCAAACGTTTACCTGACGACAGTAATTAGCAACTCTGAACAGTGTTGGCAGTCAATCTCTTTTGTGTTCACACAGCAAAAACCTTGAGTCCTCAGACACTCAGCCTTTTTAAAATGCTCCAAACCAAAAGGTGGCAGTAGTGTTGTTTGGCAATGCATGTCTGTGTGTGTTGCTTATGGTCTAGATTCCAATGCTATCTAGCTGTGCTAATGTTGCTATTTTGTAGAAGGCCCTTGTTGATACTAGCCAAATGGTCATAGCTAGATAACTACCAAGCAAGATGACAAATAAACATTTGAATTCACTCTCCATGATCCAATGCTGCCAGCCCATAGAGAAATGTTTAGCTAGCTAACTAACGCTAGCATATTCCTTAGAAAATGACTTTTTCCCCCATTTTTGTTGTCACTTCTGTTGGCCTCCCCATGTGTGGGTTTGTGCTCTCTGATTGGCTTAAAGTCTGATTGGCTGGAAGCCCAGACATTACGATTCTCCAAGTAGAAAAGGTAGGTTCGTCTCTACCAGGTCGACACGCCTCGGGAACGGCCTCCCACTGTGATAAGTACCTATCAGCGGTGAGATTCTTGGTTTCATGTATAATGCCAACCAGCAGTTTGGTCAGTGGTTTGGTTTGAAGTGGTTTATTGTCTTTGGTCACTGGCTCAGGAGCTCAATGATTATTATGTGGTCAATAGTGTCCACAGTTAATAGTGTCAATAGTCCCGAAGGCCTAGGTAATAATAACTACAGTAGCTTAGTATAGCTGTGTTTGCTAACTGACTCATAGATCATAGCAGTGCCCCAAATTCACCCACCGCTGCTCTCATGTCATGTCTGATGAAGTCTCTTGCCCGATACAAAGTCATGCTGGGGCATTAAAAAGTACTTAACGGTGATTTGTTACTGTCACGCTAGTATAAAAGATTTTGGAGACAGGCGCAGGAATACACAATAGGGGTTTTAATACACCCAAAACAAACACGTATACAAAAACACTGGGCTGTACCCAAATAAAAGAGCGAGGGTAAACCTCGTTGAACGACACAGGACGATACCAGTAATACACAATATATAAAGCACGCAGAATAACAGCTGCACCAACGCATAGGTGCTTACACCACCAACGGGCATGGAACAATAACCGACAGAGGGAACAGAGGGCACATATATAACATTCTAATCAGGGGAAATGGGAACCAGGTGTGTGTTATCAGACGAGACAGTCCGGGGTTGATGATAATGGAACCAGGTGTGTGTAATCAGACGAGACAGTCCAGGGTTGATGACAATGGAACCAGGTGTGTGTAATCAGACGAGACAGTCCGGGGTTGATGATAATGGAACCAGGTGTGTGTAATCAGACGAGACAGTCCGGGGTTGATGATAATGGAACCAGGTGTGTGTAATCAGACGAGACAGTCCGGGGTTGATGATAATGGAACCAGGTGTGTGTAATCAGACGAGACAGTCCGGGGTTGATGACAATGGAACCAGGTGTGTGTAATCAGACGAGACAGTCCGGGGTTGATGACAATGGAACCAGGTGTGTGTAATCAGACGAGACAGTCCGGGGTTGATGACAATGGAACCAGGTGTGTGTAATCAGACGAGACAGTCCGGGGTTGATGATAATGGAACCAGGTGTGTGTAATCAGACGAGACAGTCCGGGGTTGATGACAATGGAACCAGGTGTGTGTAATCAGACGAGACAGTCCGGGGTTGATGACAATGGAACCAGGTGTGTGTTATTCAGACAAGACAGTCCGGGGTTGATGACAATGGAACCAGGTGTGTGTAATCAGACGAGACAGTCCAGGGTTGATGACAATGGAACCAGGTGTGTGTAATCAGACGAGACAGTCCGGGGTTGATGACAATGGAACCAGGTGTGTGTTATTCAGACAAGACAGTCCGGGGTTGATGACAATGGAACCAGGTGTGTGTAATCAGAAGAGACAGTCCGGGGTTGATGACAATGAAACCAGGTGTGTGTAATCAGACGAGACAGTCCGGGGTTGATGATAATGGAACCAGGTGTGTGTTATCAGACGAGACAGTCCGGGGTTGATGACAATGGAACCAGGTGTGTGTTATTCAGACAAGACAGTCCAGGGTTGATGACAATGGAACCAGGTGTGTGTTATTCAGACAAGACAGTCCGGGGTTGATGACAATGGAACCAGGTGTGTGTAATCAGACGAGAGAGTCGGGGTTGATGACAATGGAACCAGGTGTGTGTAATCAGACGAGACAGTCCGGGGTTGATGACAATGGAACCAGGTGTGTGTTATTCAGACAAGACAGTCCGGGGTTGATGACAATGGAACCAGGTGTGTGTAATCAGACGAGACAGTCTGGGGTTGATGACAATGGAACCAGGTGTGTGTTATCAGACGAGACAGTCCGGGGTTGAGGATAATCAATCCCGTTCAGTGAAGCCTAGAAAGCGGGTCACGTAGAGCTCCGGAACTGGTGAACAGAATGAGCATCAGTACCAGGGGTATCCGTGACAGTTACAAGGAACCTGTCTGCCCATATCCAACCTATTGATCTGCCCATTTCAGTGTTACAACCACCAGTATAGAACTAACAGATAAAACCCAGCATTAACCCTCCCCTCATCTCCACCAGGATAGTACTAACAGGTTAAACCCAGCATTAACCCTACCCTCATCTCCACCAGGATAGTACTAACAGGTTAAACCCAGCATTAACCCTACCCTCATCTCCACCAGGATAGTACTAACAGATTAAACCCAGCATTACCCTCCCCTAATTTCCACCAGTATAGAACTAACAGGTTAAACCCAGCATTAACCCTCCCCTCATCTCCACCAGGATAGTACTAACAGATTAAACCCAGCATTAACCCTACCCTCATCTTCACCAGGATAGTACTAACAGGTTAAACCCAGCATTACCCTTCCCCTCATCTCCACCAGGATAGTACTAACAGGTTAAACCCAGCATTAACCCTCCCCTCATCTCCACCAGGATAGTACTAACAGGTTAAACCCAGCATTAACCCTACACTCATCTCCACCAGGATAGTACTAACAGATTAAACCCAGCATTAACCCTACCCTCATCTTCACCAGGATAGTACTAACAGGTTAAACCCAGCATTACCCTACCCTCATCTCCACCAGGATAGTACTAACAGATTAAACCCAGCATTAACCCTACACTCATCTTCACCAGGATAGTACTAACAGGTTAAACCCAGCATTACCCTTCCCCTCATCTCCACCAGGATAGTACTAACAGATTAAACCCAGCATTAACCCTACCCTCATCTTCACCAGGATAGTACTAACAGATTTAACCCAGCATTAACCCTACCCTCATCTCCACCAGGATAGTACTAACAGATTTAACCCAGCATTAACCCTACCCTCATCTCCACCAGGATAGTACTAACAGATTAAACCCAGCATTACCCTCCCCTAATTTCCACCAGTATAGAACTAACAGATTAAACCCAGCATTAACCCTACCCTCATCTCCACCAGGATAGTACTAACAGATTAAACCCAGCATTAACCCTACACTCATCTTCACCAGGATAGTACTAACAGGTTAAACCCAGCATTACCCTTCCCCTCATTTCCCCTCTCCATGTAATCTAACACCAGACAATCGTCATCGCTGCTGTAGAAGGCAGTGGGTGGACAGGATAGTGGAGCTCAGAAACTGGCCCTAGCCAGAGAGGGCATATAGCGGGCACAGTATCCCTGTCTGGACTCGTCTTTCCCACGACCCGCTGAGCTAAGACTGTCCTGAGCAGAGTGCAAGGTCTGGGGCTCAGCTGAGCTAAGACTGTCCTGAGCAGATTGCAAGGTCTGGGGCTCAGCTGAGCTAAGACTGTCCTGAGCAGAGTGCAAGGTCTGGGTCTCAGCTGAGCTAAGACTGTCCTGAGCAGAGTGCAAGGTCTGGGTCTCAGCTGAGCTAAGACTGTCCTGAGCAGATGCAAGGTCTGGGGCTTAGCTGAGCTAAGACTGTCCTGAGCAGAGTGCAAGGTCTGGGTCTCAGCTGAGATAAGACTGCAAGGTCTGGGTCTCAGCTGAGCTAAGACTGTCCTGCGCAGAGGCAAGGTCTGGGGCTCAGCTGAGCTAAGACTGTCCTGCGCAGATGCAAGGTCTGGGGCTCAGCTGAGCTAAGACTGTCCTGCGCAGATGCAAGGTCTGGGGCTCAGCTGAGCTAAGACTGTCCTGAGCAGAGTGCAAGGTCTGGGTCTCAGCTGAGCTAAGACTGTCCTGAGCAGAGTGCAAGGTCTGGGTCTCAGCTGAGCTAAGACTGTCCTGAGCAGAGTGCAAGGTCTGGGTCTCAGCTGAGCTAAGACTGTCCTGAGCAGAGTGCAAGGTCTGGGTCTCAGCTGAGCTAAGACTGTCCTGAGCAGAGTGCAAGGTCTGGGTCTCAGCTGAGCTAAGACTGTCCTGAGCAGAGTGCAAGGTCTGGGGCTCAGCTGAGCTAAGACTGTCCTGAGCAGAGTGCAAGGTCTGGGTCTCAGCTGAGCTAAGACTGTCCTGAGCAGAGTGAAAGGTCTGGGTCTCAGCTGAGATAAGACTGTCCTGAGCAGAGTGAAAGATCTGGGGCTCAGCTTAGGCTGTGCTCAGGCAAAAGCATGTATGTGGGTCTAGAACAGCGGTGGCCAGTTCTTATCCTGTAGAGCTACTGCTTCTGCAAACATTTAGTACTACAGACATGACCACCGACATGACCACAGGCATGACCACAGACATAACTACAGACATGATCACAGACACGACTACAGACATGACCACCGACATGACCACAGACATGCCCACAGACACGATCACAGACACTATCACAGACACGACTACAGACATGCCCACAGACACGATCACATACACGACTACAGACATGATCACAGACATGATCACAGACACGACTACAGACATGCCCACAGACACGATCACAGACATTGGTTTATTCAGATCCTCATTAGCGTTTGCCGAAGCAGCAGCTTTTCTTCCTGGTGTCCAAACAAAAACATAAAACACGACAAGTAACAAAACACTGATACAATGATAGACAAGGACAGTCGCACACATTTATTTCAGCGATATACAATGTAATGACATACAAACAATACAACTAAAGAATAATGTGTTTGTAGATTGTGTGTCAGAGTGTGATAGAGTGTGTTTGTGTCTGTGTCATTTCACAGTCCTTATTGTGCCGTGAGATGTTTTCTAAATACATTTTTAAAGAGTCATTTTGCTGTTTGTTTGAGTAATTGGAGATGGAAGGGAGTTCCGTGCATTCATGGCTCTGTATAACACTGCATTGACGTGAATTCGTTTTTTGACTTGGGGACTGTGAAGAGACCCTTGGTGGCATGTCTTGTGAGGTATGTATGTGTGTCAGAGCTGTATGTTATTTGATTATTCAGACAATCTGGAATTTTTATCACAGTAATAATTCTCATAAAAATGTTAAGTAGTTAATCTCACGTCAACCCTCAACCAGGAAGACTGGCATGTTGTTGTTGATGTTAGTTCTGTATGTGCAGTTAAGGGCAAGGCGTGCTGCTCTGTTTTGAGCCAGCTACAGTTTTGCTAGTTTTTTATTTGCTGCACTTGACCATATTACCGGACAGTAATCAAGATGGGACAAGACCAGAGCCTGAACAACTAGTACAGTTGTTTTTTTCTGTCAAAAATGCAGAATCACTTTTTATAACAGACATACCCCTCCCCATCTTCACAACAACTTTGTCAATATTTTACATTTGTATTTACATTTGAGTCATTTAGCAGACACTCTTATCCAGAGCGATTTACAGAAGAAATTAGGGTTAAGTGCCTATGACATGACCATGATAATTGACCATCGAATGTTATACCTAGGAGTTTAGCTTCCTCAACTTCCTCAGGAGTGTGGAATCAGCCGCATACATAGTCATTTTAGCTTTGTGTAAGACCAGTGGCAAATCATTTATAAAAATAGAGAAGAGTAACGGCCCAAGACAACTGCCCTGGGGGACATCACACTGTACATATCTGATGTTAGACAAGCTTCAATTGAAGAACACTCTCTGTGTTCTACTGGATAAATAACTCTCCAAAAATGAGATGGCAAGCCATGTAAATGTTTTTTTCAATAACAATTTGTGATCAATAACACCAAAGGCTGCACTGAAATCTAACAATACAGCTCCAACTATCGTCTTATTATCCATTTATTTTAACCAATCATGCTGAAAGTCAATAGTTAACTTGTTTAAAAAAAATGGCATTGTTTTTGGTCAAACACAATTCTCTCCATCAGTTTACTAAGAAAAGGCAGTAAACTGATTGGATGGCTGTTAAAACCAGCAAAGGGTGCTTTACTCTTTAGGCAGTGGAATTATTTTAGCTTCCTTCCATGCCTGTGGAGACACGTACTCCTTTAGGCAAACACTGGCTTCATCAATAAGTGCATTGGTGACGTCGTCCCCACAGTAGCTGTACGTACATACCCCAACCAATAGCCATGGATTACAGGCAACATCCGCACTGAGCTAAAGGGTAGAGTTGCTGCTTTCAAGGAGCGGGACTCTAACCCGGAAGCTTATAAGAAATCTTGCTATGCCCTCCGATGAACCATCAAAAAGGCAAAGCATCAATACAGGACTAAGATCGAATCGTATTACACCGGCTCCGATGCTCGTCGGATGTGGCAGGGCTTGCAAACTATTACAGGCTACAAAGGGAAGCACAGCCACGAGCTGCCCAGTGACACGAGCCTACCAGACGAGCTAGTAATCTTAGTAAACTAAATTACTTATGTGCTCGTTTCAAGGCAAGTAACACTGAAACATGCATGAGAGCCTCATCTGTTCCGGACGACTGTGTGATCACGCTCTCCGTAGCCGATGTGAGAAAAGACGTTTAAACAGGTCAACATTCACAAGGCCGCAGGGCCAGACAGATTACCAGGACGTGTACTCCGAGCATGCGCTGACCAGCTGGCAAGTGTCTTCACTGACATTTTCAACCTCTCCCTGTCTGAGTCTGTAATACCAACATGTTTCAAGCAGACAACCATAGTCCCTGTAGCACTCACGTCTGTAGCCATGAAGTGGTTTGACATGCTGGTCATGGCCCACATCAACACCATTATCCCGGAAACCCTAGACCTACTCCAATTTGCATACCACCCCAACAAATCCACAGATGATGCAATCTCTATTGCACTCCACACTGCCCTTTCCCTCTTGGACAAAAGGAACACCTATGTGAGAATGCTATTCTTTGATGACAGCTCAGCGTTCAACACCATAGTGCCCTCAAAGCTCATCACTAAGCTAAGGACCCTGGGACTAAACACCTCCCACTGCAACTGGATCCTGGACTTCCTGACGGGCTGCCTCCAGGGGGTAAGGGTAGGTAACAACACATCCGCCACACTGATCCTCAGGGGTGCATGCTCAGTCCCCTTCTGTACTCCCTGTTCACTCATGACTGCATGGCCAGGCACAACTCCAACACCATCATTAAGTTTGCTGATGACACAACAGTGGTAGGCCTGATCACCAACAACGATGAGACAGCCTATAGGGAGGAGATCAGAGACCAGGCCGTGTGGTGCCAGGACAACAACCTCTCTCTCCCTCAACGTGATAAAGACAAAGGAGACGATTGTGGACTACAGGAAAAGGAGGATCGTGAACGCCCCCATTCTCATCGACGGGGCTGTAGTGGCGCAGGTTGAGAGCTTCAAGTTCCTTGGTGTCCACATCACCAACAAACTATCATGGTCAAAGCACACCAAGATAGTCGTGAAGAGGGCACAACAAAACCTATTCCCCCTCAGGAGACTGAAAAGATTTGGCATGGGACCTCAGATCCTCAAAAAGTTCTACAGCTGCACCATCGAGAGCATCCTGACTGGTTGCATTACTGCCTGGTATGGCAACTGCTCGGCCTCTGACCGCAAGGCACTACAGAGGGTAGTGCATACGGCCCAGTACATCATTGGGGCTAAGCTTCCTGCCATCCAGGACCTCTATACCAGGCGGTGTCAGAGGAAGGCTCTAAAAATTGTCAAAGGCTCCAATCACCCTAGTCATAGACTGTTCTCTCTGCTACCGCACGGCAAGCGGTACCGGAGCGCCAAGTCTAGGTCCAAAAGGCTTCTTAACAGCTTTTACACCTAAACCATAAGACTCCTGAACAGCTAATCTGGCTACCCAGAATGTCCGTTTGTGTCGGCTGTGTCAATCTTTGTACCGTAATTTCCGGACTATAAGCCGCTACTTTTTTCCCACGCTATGAACCTTGCGCTTTATACAATGACGCGGCTAATTTATGGATTTTTCCCGCTTTCACAAATTCATGCCGCCAAAAAACTGAGCACCGTCACATAATGTGAAGTAAATCGAGCGCGCTCAAACTTTCCATCATTCTGATTACGGTAGTCATTTTGTCACCCTCATCATGGCAAAGACACGGAGAAATGCATATGATGCAGCTTTCAATTTGAAGGCGATCGATCTGGCTGTTTGAAAAGGAAATAGAGCTTCTGCACGGGAGCTTGGCCTTAATGAGTCGATGATAAGACGTTGGAAACAGCAGCGTGAGAAACTGACTTAGTGCAAAAAGACAACAAAAGCTTTCAGAGGAAAGAAAAGCAGATGGCCCGAACTAGAAAATGGATTGGATGACAAGTGGGGAGAAATCCTTCACTAAAACGGGCCGCATGCGAAGAGCGACTTATGGTCAAGTCTGCCAGTGGGTCCTGACAGCGTGGAGCTGCTGCGTATTGAAGAGGGCAGCATAAGCTCAGCGGGGAATTTGCCTCCGGATGAAAGTGAGGAGAGCACAATGAAAACGATCCAACATCGGATGAAGCAATTCTGAGGCTATTCAACTCCGACACCAAAGGAGATGACTTCAGTGGTTTCAGTGCACAGGAGGAAGATAGTGACCAAGGACTTTCGTGGTAGACTACTGTTTACTGCTATTTAAAAAAAAAAAAATGTTACAAGCCTGTTTCGTTAAAGCCTATTTATTTTTGTTACAAGACGTGTTTCGTTAAAGCCTATTTATTTTTGTTACAAGCCGTGTTTCGTTTAAAGGCTGTGTAAAGTTAATTTGTTTCAATGTACCGGTAGGCACCTGCGGCTTATAGACACGTGCGGCTTATTTATGTACAAAATACATTATTTTTTTTAATTCAGTGGGTGCGGCTTATATTCAGGTGCGCTTAATAGTCCAGCAATTACGGTAGTCTTTTTCTTTATGACCTAGGTTTTAATGAAATGTAAGATGGTGCGGGTCGCAAGCGCAAGTTTATTTATAGTAAGTTGTTTTTTTTAAGCTTGTGAACCCTCTGTAGGCCTGTACGTCATGTTCTTTAAAATTTAAGAAGAAAAAAATCCTGACGTTTCGCACAATTCGTGCTTCTTCAGAGAAAAGTAGAAGAAAAAATACATCTGTTTAACTTTGTAAAGTAAAGGTGTGTTTAGAATTATTTTTGTTGTATTAATGCTATTTAATCTCTCCTCAGACTAATATCATTCTGTTTGTCCTGTGGGTACCTTTGCCACTGTTCCACTCCTTGTGTATTGCGCTGTCATGGTGTATTTGTATCTGGCTACCCAGACTACCCAAATGGCTACCCAGACTATTTGCATTGCCCCCCCCCCCCCCTCTCTTTACGCTGCTGCTATTCTCTGTTTTTTTATGCATAGTCACTTTAACTCTGCCTACATGTACATTACTGTTCTAAAGTTTGTGGTCACTTAGAAATGTCATTGTTTTTGAAAGAGAAGCACATTTTTTGTCCATTAAAATAACATCAAATTGAATAGAAATACAGTGTAGACATTGTTAATGTTATAAATGACTATTGTAGCTTGGAAAGATTTTTTATGGAATATCTACATAGGCGTACAGAGGCCTATTATCAGCAACCGTCACTCCTGTGTTCCAATGGCACGTTGTGTTAGCTAATCTAAGTGTATCATTTTAAAAGGCTAATTGATCATTAGAAAACTCTTTTGCAATTATAGCAGCTTCATTAAATAGTACCCTCAAAACACCAGTCTCAACGTCAACAGTGAAGAGATGACTCCGGGATGCTGGCCTTCTAGGCAGAGTTCCTCTGTCCAGTGTCTGTGTTATTTTGTCCATCTTAATCTTTTATTTTTATTGGCCAATCTGAGATATGGCTTTTTAATTGCAACTCTGCCTAGAAGGCCAGCATCCCGAAGTCATCTCTTCACTTTTGATGTTGAGACTGGTGTTTTGTGGGTACTATTTAATGAAGCTGCCAGTTGAGGATTTGTGAGGCATCTGTTTCTCAAACTAGACACTAATGTACTTGTCCTCTTGCTCCGTTGTGCACCAGGGCCTCCCACTCCTCTTTCTATTTTAGTTAGAGCCAGTTTGTGCTGTTCTGTGAAGGGAGTAATACACAGCGTTGTACGAGATCTTCAGTTTGATCTTCTCTCTCTCTCTCTCTATATATATATATATATGAACATGACCAACACTCTTGGTCAGTGATTGATGTGAGTATTTTCAAATGTAACTTTCTGTCTTCCTCTATCTCTCCGTAGGCGCGGCGTAAGGATGTGTTCCTCCAGGAGCGTTATGGCCACTTCAGTCTGACGGACCCCTTCCTGGCCCTGCAGAGGGACTTTGACTGTGTCCCTGGGGGGGACAAAGAACACCGGCCAGTTGGCTCCAGCCCCATCTCAGTCCTGGAGGCAGTCATGGCGCACTGCAGGAAGATGCAGGAGAGGATGTCAGCACAGCTGGCTGCTGCCGAGAGCAGGCAGAAGAGGGTATATGTTGCTATGATACAATATGATGTTACGATATGATGACATGCAGCACTGCCGAGATTGCAGACTAGCAAACTCGTTAACTTACAGTATATCGACTTCAACTTAACACTGCATAACTGTATATTATGCACTTTACACATTGATTAGTTTGTGTGTTTACTAGTTTGTGTGTGTGAATGAGATGTGTTTGAAGGACTTCCACATTTGGCTCATGTTCTGTGTGTGTGTGTCTGTGTCTGTGTGTATAAGAGAGATAATGTATGCATCTAAAAGAGAGATAGTGTATATATATTAGGGTTGGGCGATATCAACCTTTGTCCTATCGTGATTACAGTGGGGCAAAAAAGTATTTAGTCAGCCACCAATTGTGCAAGTTCTCCCACTTAAAAAGATGGGAGAGGACTGTAATTTTCATCATAGGTAGGTACAAACAAGGTATGACAAACAAAATGAAAAAAGAAAATCCAGAAAATCACATTGTAGGATTTTTAATGAATTTATTTGCAAATTATGGTGGAAAATAAGTATTTGGTCACCTACAAACAAGCAAGATTTCTGGCTCTCACAGACCTGTAACTTCTTCTTTAAGAGTCTCCTCTGTCCTCCACTCGTTACCTGTATTAATGGCACCTGTTTGAGCTTGTTATCAGTATAAAAGACACATGTCTACAACCTCAAACAGTCACACTCCAAACTCCACTATAGCCAAGACCAAAGAGCTGTCAAAGGACACCAGAAACAAAATTGTAGACCTGCACCAGGCTGGGAAGACTGAATCTGCAATAGGTAAGCAGCTTGGTTTGAAGAAATCAACTGTGGGAGCAATTATTAGGAAATGGAAGACATACAAGACCACTGATAATCTCCCTCGATCTGGGGCTCCACGCAAGATCTCACCCCGTGGGGTCAAAATGATCACAAGAACGGTGAGCAAAAATCCCAGAACCAAACGGGGGGACCTAGTGAATGACCTGCAGAGAGCTGGGACCAAAGTAACAAAGCCTACCATCAGTAACACACTACGCCGCCAGGGACTCAAATCCTGCAGTGCCAGACATGTCCCCCTGTTTAAGCCAGTACATGTCCAGGCCCGTCTGAAGTTTGCTAGAGAGCATTTGGATGATCCAGAAGAAGATTGGGAGAATGTCATATGGTCAGATGAAACCAAAATATAACAACTTTTTGGTAAAAACTCAACTCGTCGTGTTTGGAGGACAAAGAATGCTGAGTTGCATCCAAAGAACACCATACCTACTGTGAAGCATGGGGGTGGAAACATCATGCTTTGGGGATGTTTTTCTGCAAAGGGACCAGGACGACTGATCCGTGTAAAGGAAAGAATGAATGGGGCCATGTATCGTGAGATTTTGAGTGAAAACCTTCTTCCATCAGCAAGGGCATTGAAGATGAAACGTGGCTGGGTCTTTCAGCATGACAATGATCCCAAACACACCGCCCGGGCAACGAAGGAGTGGCTTTGTAAGAAGCATTTCAAGGTCCTGCAGATCTCAACCCCATAGAAAATCTTTGGAGGGAGTTGAAAGTCCGTGTTGCCCAGCAACAGCCCCAAAACATCACTGCTCTAGAGGAGATCTGCATGGAGGAATGGGCCAAAATACCAGCAACAGTGTGTGAAAACCTTGTGAAGACTTACAGAAAACGTTTGACCTCTGTCATTGCCAACAAAGGGTATATAACAAAGTATTGAGATAAACTTTTGTTATTGACCAAATACTTATTTTCCACCATAATTTGCAAATAAATTCATAAAAAATCCTACAATGTGATTTTCTGGATTTTCTTTTCTCATTTTGTCTGTCATAGTTGAAGTGTACATATGATGAAAATTACAGGCCTCTCTCATATTTTTAAGTGGGAGAACTTGCACAATTGGTGGCTGACTAAATACTTTTTTGCCCCACTGTATGTACCCATAAAACATTGGGATATACGATGCTGTAGGCTATATAACATATTTATACTATGTGTGGGTCTAAATCTATGACGTTAAAAGGCCTATTTACTCTGTTCCATCTGACTGCGCAATCCACTGTCTCATCAGCTCAGCCAGGTACTTTATAAACAAAATCTTCACTATAAAAAGCATCTTGACATTATCTCACATTTCTTTTAGATTAACATTTAGTTTTCAACAGCGAAGATTCGTATATACCTTGCTTTCTGAGACAATGGTGGTAGGTTGGGAAGGCCCAAATACGATTATTTTGTCAACAGTATACTGCTCTGTCTCATATTAAAGTTAAAGAGACTATCAGGGCCCTTGAACAGGACATCAAATCTATTGAATTCAAGCTGCTCACTCAGAATGACCCTGGACTAGTCATGAACTTACAGGTCAAGAGACATGAACTGAGGTCGTTTCTGCATGAAAGAGTGAAGGGTGCCTTGATTAGGTCTCGTTTCGCTTCACTCAAGGATATTGATGCTCCTAGCGCTTTAAAAAAAAAACTAAGACAGTCGACATTGCAACGTAAACAGATGGTCTGCCTTCGTCTCCCTGATGGGAAGGTGACCACGGATGACAGTGAAATGCGTCAACATGCCATGGATTTCTACTCTGCCCTCTATAAGGCGGAGGATTGTGACTCTCTGTGTACTGAACAGTTGTTACACGGTCTTCCTCAATTGGGACCTGAGCAGAGAGTCGCATTGGACCCTGACATTACACTGCAAGAGCTGTCTACAGCAGTTATGCAGCTCTCAACAGGCCGAGCCCCTGGCATTGATGGTTTACCATCTGAGTTCTAGAAGCACTTTTGGGGGTCTATTGAGGAGGATTTTTATGAAGTGGTGTGTGAATCTTTTCATGAGGGTTCTCTTCCTGTATCCTGTCAACGTGCGGGGCTTTCACTGTTGCCAAAAAAGGGGCTCAAAAGGGGTTCACTGTTGCCAAAAAAGTTGCCAAAATTTGGCTCTCATAAAAAATTTGAGACCTATTGCTTTGCTGTGCGCAGAATACAAAATTCTTTCTAAATGTCTCTCAAACAGGTTGAAAGAGTATCTGGGATTGTTGGTCCAGAAGGACCAGTCCTACTGTGTACCTGATCGCTCTATTGTTGACAACTTGTTTATAATAAGAGATGTTTTAGACATTTGTAAACTGTCTGATGTAAATGTGGGTTTACTTTCTTTGGATCAGGAGAAGGCTTTTGATCGCGTGGACCACCAGTACTTGTTTAAAACAATGAAAGCCTTTGGTTTTGGGGATGTTTTTTTGTCTTGGATGAATTTACTGTGTGCTGGGGCCTCATGTATGGTGAAGGTGGGGGGTGGTTTGAGTTGCCCCATCCCTGTCAAAAGGGGCATCAGGCAGTTATATAGTCTGGCGATTGAACCAATGCTTTGTTTTTTAAGAGCGAAGCTTACTGGTTTCTCTGTGCCAGGTGTAATGAAGGGTCCCACGATAGCACTGTCTGCGTATGCAGATGACCTGACAGTTTTTATTACAGGGGCTGAGGATGTTAAGGTTCTCTCAACCGCTTTAAAGGCGTATGAGGGGGCCTCCTCAGCTAGAGTCAATTGGGGAAAGAGTGAAGCGCTGTGGGCAGGACAGCTTCAGATGGGGTCCACTCCACAGTTACCAGGGGGGCTTCAGTGGGGCAGAGATGGGATGAAGACTTTGGGGGTTTTCTAGGCTCTGATGTCTTTCAGAAAAAGAACTGGGAGGGTGTAGTGGAGAAAGTGTGAGCCAGACTGTCAAGATGGAAATGGGTGCTGCCCCAGCTGTCTTATAGGGGAAGGGTGCTGGTAGCTAATAATCTTGATGCCTCTACCCTGTGGCACAGACTAATGATTTTGCAGCCACCAAAGGGTCTGATACAAGAGCTTCAGAGGACCCTTGTCAATTTCTTCTGGTCTGGACAACACTGGATTAAAGCTGCAGCCCTGTACCTGCCACTGCATGAGGGTGGGCAAGGCCTGGTGGACATTTCCTCTATGATCATGGCTTTCCGGCTTCAAGCAGCCCAGAGACTGTTGTACAGTGACGGTTCTAGCTGGGTCGACACAGCCTACACATTGATGAGGAGAGCGGGCTGTTTGGGCTTAGACAAGCACCTTTTCCTCTTAAAGCTGGAGGGGGGTGAGTTGCCTGGCCTGACTCCATTTTATGAGTCTGTTATGCAGGCTTGGAGAGTTGTTGTCAAGTCCCGTAAGGCCTGCACGCCACCAGGGATGTGGCTTTTTGAAGAGCCTCTTTTATACAACACTGCCATCCAGTCCCGTGCTCTGGGTTCAGCCAGCCTACGTTCATGCCTGTTAGGTGTGGGGTGTACTAAGTTGGGTCATCTGATGCTGAGCAGGAGCAGATCGTTGGAGGAGCTGGGAGAAAGAACAGGGATCCGATCATCTCGCCTACTGAGGAAGGTCGTCGCTGAGGTCTGTGACTCCTTGCCAGTGCTTCATCTGCAGTATGTGACTGACACTTCCAGTTCTGATTGGTGGAAGGAGGGTCTGGATGATGTGTTCCCTGCACTGATTGTTAGTGCTGCGGTGGGGGCATTCGAGGAGGACGTGGGGATGCTGCTTTCCTTCCATACCCCGGAGCTGGGGGAGTTCAAGGAGGTGGGAAAGAAGGCCATGTACAGAATATGTGTAAAGGTGTCCCATGCCTCTTCCCTGGAAGGGGTAAAATCGACGAGGTGGGCGGGTGTGCTTGGTCCAGGTGCCTCCCCAAAAGGCTGTTGGCGATCATTATACAAACTGCCGATTGATAAGAGGACAGCTGACCTCCAATGGAGGATAATACATGGAGCCATAGCCACCAACATGCATCTGGTACACCTGGACCCTACTGTTGGGGAAGGGTGTCCATTCTGTGCTGAGTGAAACTCTGGCACATCTGTTTTTACAGTGTCCCAGGTTGGTCGGGATGATTGACCTGATCACTAATTGGTTCTCAGCGTTAGGAGAGGTTTTCTCTTCCCAACTGTATATATTTGGGACAAAGTACAGGTTTAGTCAAAAGGGTGTAGTTGAGTTGCTTAATTTTGTGTTAGGGGCAGCAAAATTAGCGATATGGAAGACCCGAAAAAACAGTATTCGGGGACAGGGGTCTGTGGATGTGGTGGGAATGCTGGAGGGAATGTTGGCAGCGAGACTAAGGGTTGAGTTTGCCTATTATAAACTTGTCAACAATATTGATCTGTTTATGAGTATATGGGGTATTCAGAGGCTGTTGTGTTTAGTTACTTTGAAGGAGGAATTGGAGTTGTGCTTTTAATTGATGTGTAACTATTGTTTTGTATGAGTATTTATTGTGTGGTGGGCTCCCAGACCCAATAAAGATTATTTAAAACTCAAACTCTCTCTCTCTCTCTCCTCTCTCTCTCTGTCTCTCGCTCTCTCTTACTCTCTCTCGCTCTCGCTCTCTCTCTCTCTCTTACTCTCTCGCTTCTCTCTCTCTCGCTCTCGCTCTCTCTCTCTCTCTCTCTCTCTCTCTCTCTCTCTCTCTCTCTCTCTCTCTCTCTCTCTCTCTCACTCTCTCTTACTCTCTCTCGCTTCTCTCTCTCTCTTGCTTCTCTATATTCTCTCTCTTCTCTCTCTTCTCTATATTCTCTCTCTCTCTCTCTCGGTAGTGGTTGAGGGATGGAGTGGGCGAGGGTGCATGTACGAGAGGTTGGCAGGGTGAATGAGGGAGTGTGAGTGGGAGGGGGGGATATTTAAGTGTGTGTGCCGCTTTTGTCTCTATGTGGTTCATGCTTGCGTGTAAGAATGTGTGTTCCAAGGTTATTATAGTAAACTGAAACAAAAATGAAAACAAATTATGAAAAAAGAGTAGTAAACTGAAATACAATAATTAACAGACCTGTTTGAAAAACTAAAACTATTATCTTTGACTCCAAAACTAGCTAAAGTCAAATATAAACCATCATGAATTATGTTCAGCGTTTTGAGGGTGTTCAAGCTACTGAAGCTGGTGGATAAATATGACCAGTAGATGGCGATGTTTCAAATAGGCCTAGCTTGTGCATCACTATCATTAGCCTTCACTAGCTAACAGTGGAAAAAATCATCTAGGTATTTAAATTCATTCTATTTTTTTAAACAAAATTTAAAAAGCATTGGATTGGTGTAAACATGGGCGAGAGAGAGTTTCCTTCTGTAACGAAGTTAAGAACGTACCTTAATGTCACTCCACAGCTAACTAGAAATTTTTGATATTTTTCTATAGGTCAAACGGTTGGGTGGTCACATGTGTCTGCGAGCAGAGAATCACTGGTTGGAGCACCGTATGGGGACAGGGACAGTGGAGGAAGCTGTTAGCAGCACACTGACGCCCGTTTCACTGGTGCTGTGACTCGGATCGACAGTTCAGCTCAGCTCAACGGCTGGGGTCACTCACTGTGTATTTAGTTTAAAAGGGGTGAGTGTAACGGACTTAAGAATGTACTGTAAGCTCACTCCACAGCTAATTTGAAATTTCATTGATGGAGCTATTGAATTAGGTATTTCTTGAAAGCTCAAAGAGTTGGTATGTTGTCAAGTAGGGCAGTCACATGTGTTTGCAAGCAGAGGATCACTGGTTTGCGCCCGGTACGGGGACAGTGGAGGAAGCTACACTGACATCCGTTTCACTTCTGTATGTTTTGCACCAATCTCTACATTATAATTTAAACCTAAACTATGACATGACCCATCACCTTATGTATTACTGCCCCACAGTTGCAAAGTGACTTCCCCAGAAAATACACACAAATATATTCTACACAAATGGCTCCTAGCTTCCCATGAATGCTTTCTGTCTCTAACACTAAAACTAAAATGAAATCATATAAAAAACGAAATATAAATGTTTTTTTATACAACTTAAACAAAATAAAAAAAATATGCAAATCAGGTCTGAAAAATAACTGAAACTAAACTGAATTGTTTTTTTAATCCCCAAATGAATAGAAATACAAGTGAATATAAAAACATCAAACTATAATAACCTTGGTGTCATCCATGCAACTGTAAGTGCACCTGTGTGTGATAACACAGCTCTCCCTGTCCTGCTTCTGAACCCTTCCACCAGTCACAGAGCCTGCTCCTGAACCCTTCCACCAGTCACAGAGCCAGCTCCTGAATCCTTCCACCAGTCACAGAGCCAGCTCCTGAATCCTTCCACCAGTCACAGAGCCTGCTCCTGAATCCTTCCACCAGTCACAGAGCCTGCTCCTGAATCCTTCCACCAGTCACAGAGCCTGCTCCTGAACCCTTCCACCAGTCACAGAGCCAGCTCCTGAATCCTTCCACCAGTCACAGAGCCTGCTCCTGAACCCTTCCACCAGTCACAGAGCCAGCTCCTGAATCCTTCCACCAGTCACAGAGCCTGCTCCTGAACCCTTCCACCAGTCACAGAGCCAGCTCCTGAACCCTTCCACCAGTCACAGAGCCAGCTCCTGAACCCTTCCACCAGTCACAGAGCCAGCTCCTGAACCCTTCCACCAGTCACAGAGCCAGCTCCTGAACCCTTCCACCAGTCACAGAGCCAGCTCCTGAACCCTTCCACCAGTCACAGAGCCAGCTCCTAAACCCTTCCACCAGTCACAGAGCCTGCTCCTGAACCCTTCCACCAGTCACAGAGCCAGCTCCTGAATCCTTCCACCAGTCACAGAGCCTGCTCCTGAACCCTTCCACCAGTCACAGAGCCAGCTCCTGAATCCTTCCACCAGTCACAGAGCCTGCTCCTGAACCCTTCCACCAGTCACAGAGACAGCTCCTGAATCCTTCCACCAGTCACAGAGCCTGCTCCTGAACCCTTCCACCAGTCACAGAGCCAGCTCCTGAACCCTTCCACCAGTCACAGAGCCAGCTCCTGAACCCTTCCACCAGTCACAGAGCCAGCTCCTGAACCCTTCCACCAGTCACAGAGCCAGCTCCTGAACCCTTCCACCAGTCACAGAGCCAGCTCCTGAACCCTTCCACCAGTCACAGAGCCAGCTCCTAAACTCTTCCACCAGTCACAGAGCCTGCTTCTGAACCCTTCCACCAGTCACAGAGCCAGCTCCTGAATCCTTCCACCAGTCACAGAGCCTGCTTCTGAACCCTTCCACCAGTCACAGAGCCAGCTCCTGAATCCTTCCACCAGTCACAGAGCCTGCTCCTGAACCCTTCCTCCAGTCACAGGGCCAGCTCCTGAACCCTTCCACCAGTCACAGAGCCTGCTCCTGAACCCTTCCACCAGTCACAGAGCCAGCTCCTGAATCCTTCCACCAGTCACAGAGCCTGCTCCTGAACCCTTCCACCAGTCACAGAGCCAGCTCCTGAACCCTTCCACCAGTCACAGAGCCAGCTCCTGAACCCTTCCACCAGTCACAGAGCCAGCTCCTGAACCCTTCCACCAGTCACAGAGCCAGCTCCTAAACTCTTCCACCAGTCACAGAGCCTGCTTCTGAACCCTTCCACCAGTCACAGAGCCAGCTCCTGAATCCTTCCACCAGTCACAGAGCCTGCTTCTGAACCCTTCCACCAGTCACAGAGCCAGCTCCTGAATCCTTCCACCAGTCACAGAGCCTGCTCCTGAACCCTTCCTCCAGTCACAGGGCCAGCTCCTGAACCCTTCCACCAGTCACAGAGCCTGCTCCTGAACCCTTCCACCAGTCACAGAGCCAGCTCCTGAACCCTTCCACCAGTCACAGAGCCAGCTCCTAAACCCTTCCACCAGTCACAGAGCCAGCTCCTGAACCCTTCCACCAGTCACAGAGCCAGCTCCTTAACCCTTCCACCAGTCACAGAGCCTGCTCTTAAACCCTTCCACCAGTCACAGAGCCAGCTCCTGAACCCTTCCACCAGTCACAGAGCCTGCTCCTGAACCCTTCCACCAGTCACAGAGCCAGCAGATCCAGAGACTCTCTCCAACTGGGCTTGTCTGGCCGCAGAGACACCTCTGTGAGCCAGCATTCACTGTGTGCTTCAGATAAGCACTGAGACACACAGCCGGCCAGCCAGGCCAATACTGGACAATAGCCAGGGGAGGAGGAGGAGAGAGAAGGATAGAGGAGGAAAGAATGGGAGAATGAGGGCGGTAGAGGAAGAGTGGGAGGCGAAGGAGGAGTATTGACACAGGGATCCTGTTCCAATACTAATTCTGTTCCAAACTGTTTTGCTACAGTGTGTCCTATTGAACATGAACCAGCCATTGACACAATAAAAGCTGCTACCACTCCATTGTGATCCAGTGTCACTACAGCAGCACAGCATGGAGTCTAAAACACTAAAATCTCTTGGCTAATTTTCACCATTACCTCCCTGCTTGCCCCCAAGTAGGAACTGATTACTACCCCAGCCCCTTCTCCATCCCTCCCTCCCTCTCTCTCTCCAACCCCCCTCACCTTCCTCTCCCTCATTCCCTCCCTTCCACTCCTGGAATAAATCACCAACGTACCATCGTTGTTATGGTGACCGGTCCTTTGCTTGCATGGTTGTAGCTAGCTATTACATCCGCCACACACCAGAACATGACAACAACACGAGAGATATGAAACAAATCGTTATCGCTGGCCCTTGAATAATAACGTACTGTGACATAACATGAACAAAGCCATTTGAGTTCTATAGCTCAAGTCTTGGTTGCTAGACTGCAGAACAAAGCCAACGTTTTATTCTATACTATGTTTATGCATGTTTCTGTGAGTAAGTTTCTTGGAGTATTGATGTGTTTTAAAGCCATGTATGTAATACGTTTTGGTGGACGCAGCCTTTTAGGCTGTGTACTGGCATAATGAAGGCCCTGCATCATGGATGAATCATGAAGAACAGGGTAGAGTTCAATCCATGAGGTGGCAGACGTGATGTTGGTGAGGTGTACATTAATTATTGGTGAGGTGTACACATGATGTTGGTGAGATGTACACATGATGTTGGTGAGATGTACACATGATGTTGGTGGGGTGTACATTAATTATTGGTGAGGTGTACACATGATGTTGGTGAGGTGTACATTAATTATTGGTGAGGTGTACACATGATGTTGGTGAGGTGTACACATGATGTTGGTGAGGTGTACATTAATTATTGGTGAGGTGTACACATGATGTTGGTGAGGTGTACACATGATGTTGGTGAGGTGTACATTAATTATTGGTGAGGTGTACACATGATGTTGGTGAGATGTACACATGATGTTGGTGAGGTGTACATTAATTATTGGTGAGGTGTACACATGATGTTGGTGAGGTGTACACATGATGTTGGTGAGATGTACACATGATGTTGGTGAGGTGTACATTAATTATTGGTGAGGTGTACACATGATGTTGGTGAGGTGTACACATGATGTTGGTGAGATGTACACATGATGTTGGTGAGGTGTACATTAATTATTGGTGAGATGTATACATGATGTTGGTGAGATGTACACATGATGTTGGTGAGATGTACACATGATGTTGGTGAGGTGTACATTAATTATTGGTGAGGTGTACACATGATGTTGGTGAGGTGTACACATGATGTTGGTGAGATGTACACATGATGTTGGTGAGGTGTACATTAATTATTGGTGAGGTGTACACATGATGTTGGTGAGGTGTACACATGATGTTGGTGAGATGTACACATGATGTTGGTGAGGTGTACATTAATTATTGGTGAGATGTATACATGATGTTGGTGAGATGTACACATGATGTTGGTGAGATGTACACATGATGTTGGTGAGGTGTACACATGATGTTGGTGAGATGTACACATGATGTTGGTGAGATGTATACATGATGTTGGTGAGATGTACACATGATGTTGGTGAGGTGTACACATGATGTTGGTGAGGTGTACACATGATGTTGGCGAGATGTACACATGATGTTGGTGAGGTGTACACATGATGTTGGTGGGGTGTATACATGATGTTGGTGAGATGTACACATGATGTTGGTGAGGTGTACACATGATGTTGGTGGGGTGTACATTAATTATTGGTGAGGTGTACACATGATGTTGGTGGGGTGTACATTAATTATTGGTGAGGTGTACATTAATTATTGGTGAGGTGTACACATGATGTTGGTGAGGTGTACACATGATGTTGGTGAGGTGTACACATGATGTTGGTGGGGTGTACACATGATGTTGGTGAGATGTACACATGATGTTGGTGAGGTGTACACTTGATGTTGGTGGGGTGTACACATGATGTTGGTGAGATGTACACATGATGTTGGTGGGGTGTATACATGATGTTGGTGAGATGTACACATGATGTTGGTGAGGTGTACACATGATGTTGGTGAGGTGTACACATGATGTTGGCGAGATGTACACATGATGTTGGTGAGGTGTACACATGATGTTGGTGGGGTGTATACATGATGTTGGTGAGATGTACACATGATGTTGGTGAGGTGTACACATGATGTTGGTGGGGTGTACATTAATTATTGGTGAGGTGTACACATGATGTTGGTGGGGTGTACATTAATTATTGGTGAGGTGTACATTAATTATTGGTGAGGTGTACACATGATGTTGGTGAGGTGTACACATGATGTTGGTGAGGTGTACACATGATGTTGGTGGGGTGTACACATGATGTTGGTGAGATGTACACATGATGTTGGTGAGGTGTACACTTGATGTTGGTGGGGTGTACACATGATGTTGGTGAGATGTATACATGATGTTGGTGAGATGTACACATGATGTTGGTGAGGTGTACACATGATGTTGGTGAGATGTACACATGATGTTGGTGGGGTGTATACATGATGTTGGTGAGATGTACACATGATGTTGGTGAGGTGTACACATGATGTTGGTGAGATGTACACATGATGTTGGTGAGGTGTACACATGATGTTGGTGAGATGTACACATGATGTTGGTGAGATGTACACATGATGTTGGTGAGATGTACACATGATGTTGGTGGGGTGTATACATGATGTTGGTGAGATGTACACATGATGTTGGTGAGATGTACACATGATGTTGGTGAGATGTATACATGATGTTGGTGAGGTGTACACATGATGTTGGTGAGGTGTACACATGATGTTGGTGAGATGTACACATGATGTTGGTGAGGTGTACACATGATGTTGGTGAGGTGTACACATGATGTTGGTGAGGTGTACACATGATGTTGGTGAGGTGTATACATGATGTTGGTGAGGTGTACACATGATGTTGGTGAGATGTACACATGATGTTGGTGAGGTGTACACATGATGTTGGTGAGATGTACACATGATGTTGGTGAGATGTACACATGATGTTGGTGAGGTGTACACATGATGCTGGTGAGGTGTATACATGATGTTGGTGAGATGTACACATGATGTTGGTGAGGTGTACACATGATGTTGGTGAGGTGTATACATGATGTTGGTGAGGTGTACACATGATGTTGGTGAGGTGTATACATGATGTTGGTGAGATGTACACATGATGTTGGTGAGGTGTACACATGATTTTGGTGAGGTGTATACATGATGTTGGTGAGATGTATACATGATGTTGGTGAGGTGTACACATGATGTTGGTGAGATGTACACATGATGTTGGTGAGATGTACACATGATGTTGGTGAGGTGTATACATGATGTTGGTGAGGTGTACACATGATGTTGGTGAGGTGTATACATGATGTTGGTGAGATGTACACATGATGTTGGTGAGGTGTACACATGATGCTGGTGAAGTGTACACAGGTTGTTGGTGAAGTGTACACAAGATGCTGGTGAAGGGTGCACATGATGCTGGTGAAGGGTACACATGATGCTGGTGAGTTGTATACATGATGCTGGTGAGATGTACACATGATGCTGGTGAAGTGTACACATGATGCTGGTGAAGTGTACACATGATGCTGGTGAAGTGTACACATGATGCTGGTGAAGTGTACACATGATGCTGGTGAAGTGTACACATGATGCTGGTGAAGTGTACACTTTAGATTCCCTCGTCCTTTTTGTGTCTGTGTGAGCGTAGTTCATCCAGTAACTGTTTCTTCTTGTGTGGTCTTTTACATATTGACTCACTGTTTCTGCTGTTTCTCTGTAACTAATAATTCAATCCCTATTCTAAAATGCCATTGCTTGGAAGGCAGACACAGTGTGTCCTTTATTTAAAGGGGAGATCAAGCTGATCCTAACTGTTATAGGCCTATTTCTATTTTGCCCTGTTTATCAACAGTGTTGGAATAACTTGTGCAATCTGGTTTCCGCTCAGGTTATGGATGTGTCACTGCAACCTAAAGGTCCTAAATTATGTCATCATTGCCCTTGATTCTAAGCAATGTTGTGCTGCTATTTTTATTGACTTGGCCAAAGATTTTGATACAGTAGACCATTCCATTCTTGTGGGCTGGCTAAGGATTATTGGTGTTTCTGAGGGGTCTTTGGCCAGCCACTGCCTGTCACCAAGGGAGTACACCTAGGCTCGATCCTAGGCCGCACGCTCCTAGGCCCCACATCAACAACATTGTTAAGGCAGTAGGAAGCCCTGTCATCCATTTATATGCAGATTATACAGTCTTATACTCAGCTGGCCCCTCCCCGGATTCTGTATTAAACACTCAACAGCAAAGCCTTCTTAGTGTCCAAGAAGCTTTCTCTGCCCTTAACCTTGTTCTGAACACCTCCAAAACAAAGGTCATGTGGTTTGGTAAGAAGAATGCCCCTCTTCCCACCGGTGTGATTACTACCTCTGAGGGTTTAGAGCTTGAGGTAGTCACCTCATACAAGTACTTGGGAGTATGGCTAGACGGTACACTGTCCTTCTCTCAGCACAAATCAAAGCTGCAGGCTAAGATTAAATCTAGACTTGGTTTCCTCTATCTAAATCGCTCCTCTTTCACCCCAGCTGCCAAACTAACCCTGATTCAGATGACCATCCTACCCATGCTAGATTACGGAGACGTAATTTATAGATCGGCAGGTAAGGGTGCTCTCGAGCGGCTAGATGTTCTTTACCATTCGGCCATCAGATTTGCCACCCATGCTCCTTATAGGACACGTCACTGAACTCCATACAGTGCCTTTGGAAAGTATTCAGACCCCTTGACTTTTTCCACATTTTGTTACGTTACAGCTTTATTTAAAAATTGATTAAATCGTTTTTTCCCCATCATCAATCTACACACATTACCCCATAATGACAAAGCATAAACTGTTTTTTAGACATTTCTGCTAATTTATTAAAAATAAAAAACTGAAATATCACATTTACATGAGTATTCAGACCCTTTAATCAATACTTTGTTGAAGCACCTTTGGCAGCGATTACAGCCTTGAGTCTTCTTAGGTATTAAGCTACAAGCTTGGCCCACCTGTATTTGGGGAGTTTCTCCCATTCTTCTCTGCAGATCCTCAAGCTCTGTCAGGTTGGATGTGGCGTGTCGCTGCACAGCTATTTTCAGGTCTCTCGAGAGATGTTTGATCGGGTTCAAGTCCGGGCTCTGGCTGTGCCACTCAAGAACATTCAGAGACTTGTCACGAAGCCACTCCTGAGTTGTCTTGGCTGTGTGCTTCGGGTCATTGTTCTGTTGGAAGGGGAACCTTCGCCCTAGTCTGAGAACCTAACCGGTCTGGAGCAGGTTTTCATCAAGGATCTACTTTGCTCCGTTCATCTTTCCCTCGATCCTGACAAGTCTCCCAGTCCCTGCCGCTGCAAAATACCCACACAGCATGATGCTGCCACCACCATGCGTCGCCATCTGGTACCTCCCTGACCAAGGCCCTTCTCCCACGATTGATCAGTTTTGCCGGGCGGCCAGCTATAGGAAGAGTCTTGGTTGTTCCAAACTTCTTCCATTTAAGAATGATGGAGACCACTGTGTTCTTGGGGACCTTCAATGCAGCAGAAGTTTTTTGGTACCCTTCCCCAGATCTGTGCCTCAACACAGTCCTGTTTCGGAGCTCTATGGACAATTCCTTCCACCTCATGGCTTGGTTTTTGCTCTAACTTGCACTGTCAACTGTGGGACCTTATATAGACAGGTGTGTGCCTTTCCAAATCAATTGAATTTACCACAGGTGGACTCCAAGTTGTAGAAACATCTCAATAATGATCAATGGAAACAAGATGCACCTGAGATCAATTTCGAGTATCATAGCAAAGGGTCTGAATACTTATATAAATAAAGTATTTCTTTTAAAACATTTAATACATTTGCAAAATAAAAAAATAAAAACTGTTTTTGCTTTGTCATTATTGTCACGCCCTGGCCTTAGTATTATTTGTTTTCTTTATTATTTTAGTTAGGTCAGGGTGTGACATGGGGTATGTGTGTGTTTGGGGGTATTTATATGGTAGAGGTGGTGTTGGTGGGAGTGTATGGGTTTGTGTTGAGTGTATGTATCTAGCTGTGTCTATGGGTGTGTAGTTTTCTAGGAAAGTCTATGGTTGCCTGAATGGGTTCTCAATTAGAGACAGCTGGTTTCGGTTGTCTCTAATTGGGAACCATATTTAAGGCTGCCATGGGCTGTAGCTGTTTGTGGGTCATTGTATATGTATATGTCGACGTAAGTAGTTTGTGTGTGCACTTGCATTTGAAGTTTCACGATCGTTTGTTGTTTTTGTTAGTGTTGAATAAGTGTTTCGTGTTCATCTTCGTCGTGGTAAATAAAGAAGATGTATTCATATCATGTTGCGCCTTGGTCCTCTCATTCATGTCAACACGATCGTGACAGAATGACCCACCAATCTACGACCAAGCAACATGACCAGCGGCAACAGGAGCAACGCAAGGATTCATGGACATGGGAGGAAATTTTAGACCGGGAGGAACCAGGAGAATATAACCGCCCCAAAGCTGAGCTGGAGGCAGCGAAAGCAGAGAGGCGGCGATATGAGGAGCTAGCTCGGAGGCAGGAAAAGGAACCTACAAAGGATCTGGGCTACACTACGTGGGAGGAGATCGACAGGTGGGCGATCAACCCAGGGAGAGTGCCGGAGCCCGCCTGGGATTCTCTGGCGCAGTGCGAGGAGGGATACCGGCGAATGGAGGCAGCACGACCAAGCGGTAGGAAGCCTGTGGGAAAAACCCAAAAATTTCTTGGGGGGGGGGATTAAAGGGAGAGTGGCGAAGTCAGGTAGGAAACCTGCGCCTACTCCCTGTAATTACCGTGGAGAGCGAGAGTACGGGCAGACACCGTGTTACGCAGTAGAGCGCACGGTGTCTCCTGTATGTGTGCATAGCCCGGTGCGGGTTATTCCACCTCCCCGCACTGGCAGGGCTAGATTGAGTATTGAGCCGGATGTCATGAAGCCGGCCCTACATATCTGTCCACCAGTGCGTCTCTTCGGGCCGGTTTACATGGCACCAGCCTTACGCATGGTGTCCCCGGTTCGCCTACATAGCCCGGTGCGGGTTATTCCACCTCCCCGCACTGGTCGGGCAACGGGGAGCATTCAACCAGGTAAGGTTGGTCAGGCTCAATGCTCAAGGGAGCCAATACGCCTGCATGGTCCGGTATTTCCGGCGCCACCTCCCCGCCCCAGTTCAGTTCCACCAGTGCCTACACCACGTAACAGGCTTCCAGTGTGTCTCCAGAGTCCTGTTCCTCCTCCACGCACTCGTCCTATGGTGCGTGTCTCCAGCCCGGTACCACCAATTCCGGCACCACGCACTAAGCCTCCTGTGCGTCTCCAGAGTCCTGTGCATCCTGTTGCTGCTCCCCGCACTAGCCCTGAGATGCGTGTCTCCAGTCCGGTACCACCAGTTCCGGCCCCACGCACTAGGCCTAATGTGCGTCCCCAGGGTCCAGTATGCCCTGTTCCTTCTCCCCGCACTAGCCTGAAAGTGCGTGCCTTTAGGCCGGTGCCTCCAGTTCCGGCACCACGCACCAGGCCTACAGTGCGCCTCATCCGGCCAGAGCCATCCGTCTCCCCAGCGCCGTCAGAGCCATCCGTCTCCCCAGCGCCGTCTGAGCCATCCGTCTCCCCAGCGCCGTCTGAGCCATCCGTCTCCCCAGCGCCGTCTGAGCCATCCGTCTCCCCAGCGCCGTCTGAGCCATCCGTCTCCCCAGCGCCGTCTGAGCCATCCGTCTCCCCAGCGTCATCTGAGCCATCCGTCTGTCCAGAGCCATTAGAGCCGCCCGTCTGTCCCGAGCCGTCAGAGCCGATAGTCAGTCAGGAGCCGCTAGAGCCATTCGTCAGTCAGGATCTGCCAGAGCCGCCAACCAGACAGGATCTGCCAGAGCCGCCAACCAGACAGGATCTGCCAGAGCCGCCAACCAGACAGGATCTGCCAGAGCCGCCAACCAGACAGGATCTGCCAGAGCCGCCAACCAGACAGGATCTGCCAGAGCCGCCAACCAGACAGGATCTGCCAGAGCCGTCAGCCAGCCATGAGCGTCCAGATCCGTCAGCCAGCCATGAGCGTCCAGATCCGTCAGCCAGCCATGAGAAGCCGGATCCGTCAGCTAGCCATGAGCAGCCAGATCCTTCAGCTAGCCATGAGCCGTCATCCAGCCAGGATCTGCCCATTATCCTGGTGCTGCCCCTTATCCTGGTGCTGCCCCTTATCCTGGTGCTGCCCCTTATCCTGGTGCTGCCCCTTATCCTGGTGCTGCCCCTTAGTCCGGTGCTGCCCCTTAGTCCGGTGCTGCCCCTTGGTCCGGTGCTGCCCCTTAATCCAGTGGGGTTAATGTGGAGGGTGGTCATTTGGGGGAGGCTACGTAAGCGGGTAGTGACTAAGGTGGGGTGGGGATGTATTCATATCATGTTGCGCCTTGGTCCTCTCATTCATGTCAACACGATCGTGACAATTATGGGGTATCGTGTGTAGATTGATGAGGGGAAAAAATGTTTTAATCAGCTTTAGAATAATGCTGTAACGTGACAAAATGTGGAAAAATGGAGGGGTCTGAATACTTTCCGAATGCAATGTATACTGTCATGTCATGTGGGGGCGTGAATGTGACATGAGGTTTGTGGTGTGAAGGATATACCAGATGTGGGTGCCCTAGCTATATCTGAGATGTTTAGTGTAGATGTGATCTGGGCGTGTGTGTGTGTATGTTCTGACTGACATGTGTTTGTGTGTTGCTGAAAAGTGAGTTTACTGTAGATAATCTGAGCTCCTGACTGTTGGTGTAGGTGTGATCTGGGCGTTTGTATTAGTGTGTTCTGACGCGTGACTGAGGGGGTATAGAGGGGGTAAGAGTTACAGTATTACAGTTTGGGATAGCTGTGGGTCGTTCTGTCTGTCTGACATATAGTATGTGTGTGTTTTCTAAACGACATCTCCTCTGACTAACTTGTGGTCTATCTATCTCTCAGCTGGAGATGGAGAAGCTACAGCTGCATAGTCTGGAGCAGGAGCACCGTAAACTAACTGCCCAGCTGAAGGACGAACGGGAAAAGAACAAGCACATGGTTATGATGCTGGTGAGGGAGTGCAAGCAGCTGGCGACGCGCGTGGTGGAGGAGTCGCAGCGCTTCGACGAGATTTCTGCCCGGCTGGATGAGGAGAGCCGCTTGGCCGGGCGGCTGCAGGAGGAGCTGACGGCAGAGAGGCAGCGTGGACAGCAGATGGAGGCCAAGATGGAGAAGCAGCTGTCAGAGCTGGACACTGAGTGCGAGCAGCTGCGTGCCAGGCTGGGCCGAGAGGAGACAGAGAGCCTGAGCCTGCGCCGGCAGGTAGAGCAGCTCAGGACTGAACGGGATGGTAAGGACGTTAAAGACTGTAAGGATGGTAAAGCCGGTATACCAGCCCAACCGGCTGCAGCTACTGCTGTGGATCCCACCGCTACCACCAACCCCCCACCTCCCAAACACACAGCATCTGTTGCTGTGGCCACAGACCCAGTCAGTTCCCAGACGGCCTCCTGCCAAACGGACCTGCCCCCTCCAGAGGCCGAGGGGCAGAAGAAGCCGAGCCCCCTCACCATCCCTGTCAAACCCACTCCCACCAACTACGCAGGCCTCAGCCTGCCCAAGACGCCCAGCGCAGGCCGGGGGCTGGTCCACAGCAGCTCAGGAGGACTTCTTCAAACAGGGGAGAATGGAGCCGAGGGCCAGACGCCCCACGGTGGGTTACACTCCCCTGCCCCCACCTCAGCCCTGCCCATGGGGGTGAGCCCTCGTGTCCAGGCTGCCCGCTACAAGTTCCAGGAGCAGGACCAAAACGGCACATCCTCCCAGAGCAGCCCGCCGACCCGTGACCTATCCCCCACCAACCGAGACAACTTTGCCGCCAAGCAGCAAGCGCGACACACCGTCACACAGGTCCTCTCACGCTTCACCAGCCCCCCAGCAGGGGGCCCCGGAGCCCTCCGTCCCGGCCTGCCCCACTCCACCTCAGAAGGGGGGCCCTTCCCTGGCCGCCTGGGCCACCCCATCGGCCTCAAGTCCCCCACAGTGGCGAGGATCGACCGGGGAAACCCGCCCCCCATCCCGCCCAAAAAGCCGGGCCTCTCCCAGACCCCCTCCCCTCCCCACCCGCCCATCAAAGTGGTGGGGGACAGCAACCGCTCCCCCGGGGCGGGGTTAAAACCCGGCACGCCCCAGCTGCCGCCCAAACCCGCCCTGGACCTGGTCCCAGCCTTGACGGCGTTTCAGGTGGGTGCCTGCCCTCCCACAAGGGGGTTGAGGGGGCCGCACCAGGCCACGTGTGCAGAGTGCCCCCCCGCCAGCGCTGCCATCACTGTCAGTAGCCCCTCCTCCATAAACCCCTCCTCCTTCGCTAGCGTTCCATCCCGTAGCCCCAGGCAGCCCCCTGGCAACAGCATCAGGTAAAGGGGCACCACACTCCCCCTACCGCTCTCCCCTTACTGCCTCTACCTCTCCGCTCCAACTATCTTCCCAATGGTAGGTTAGCCTAACGTAGGATTCAGGCCATAAGGAACCTGCTTTAACCACAGGAGTCCAAAGGATAACACAAAAGAGCAGAGTCAGGCAAGTTAACTCTTGCTCATTGTTGCAGTGACTGTATCCCTCTCGGCCCTAAACCGACCACTGCTTGAGACCTGATCTCTCTGTATGTATACTTAATCCTCATCCTTCTGGAGCCTGTCGTCTCCCTGCTTCACCAGAGTCCTATTCT
This sequence comes from Salvelinus fontinalis, assembly GCF_029448725.1. Lineage (NCBI taxonomy): Eukaryota > Metazoa > Chordata > Actinopteri > Salmoniformes > Salmonidae > Salvelinus > Salvelinus fontinalis. The sequence goes on along the minus strand of NC_074673.1, from coordinate 13,779,903 downwards.
GACACGTTATCCCCCAGCTAGCAGCTGTAAACTGACTAGTGGCGGGCCAATATCATGTGCCTGCAGGGTAACGGGTCAATAGCTAGGCTAGCTAGCTCGAGGAGTGTTACTCCAGTGTTATTTGAGGCAATGAGGTTTTGAGGCTAAGTTTTCCCCGTTCAGATGAGTATGTAGGGCTCCTGTGAGTAACCCCCTCCTCTCTGAAGCTGATGCCAGAGGCTGCTCTCTCCCCTCATCCCCAGTCCACTAGCATGCTTCTTCCTCTTCATCATCATCATCATCACCCCTCTCCATACACACACTACCTCCTCCCTCTGACCCCTGTCCATTCCATTTTCCTTCCTGTTTCAGCTCCATATTCCTCCACTCTCTATGTTATGATGTACTTACAGTTTCATGTGGATGTTTGTAGTGCTATGAATGTAATATTCTTGCTTCTGTTTATATTGCAACATGGGTATATTGTCGCAATTGGTTGAAAAAACAAATTTCATAACACATTTCAAGCAATCGAGTAGAGAAGTTGACGCAAGTCCTGTTTGTTTTATTTCGATTTTATTCCAATATGTATGGATGAGAAAAGTGTTTTAGAGAATTTTGACTGAAACAAAGGACGAATGTGTTCGTTTTCTTTACTGATTCCATGTATTTCATGAAGGGATATATCATCATTTTAGGGTAAGGTTCACGTCAGACCTCTTACAAGTAAAATTTGTCTTAATGTTACAATATGATGGCTAAAATATCATCATTACCTAGAATACTTTTTTGCCAAAACATACTTCTATTAAGACTATACTACAACTCCACCATACTAACTCTTCCTCCACAGCAGTGACACAGATTTGACTCTCACCTCAAAAGTCCAAACTGAACACCAGCTTTAATGTCACCAGTAGTTTCTGTTACTTCAGTATCCCAAAAGAGTAACTTAGTCAGACGTCTTGGAAAGCGCAACGGTAATGGCTGTCAACCGCTGATGTCGTTAAAAATAATGAAATACACTTCCATTCCTTTCCTCCCCCTCTCCTTTTCAGTCTTTCAGAGAAGGGGGTAATCTAAAGGTCTTCAGCTCTTTTTGCTCTGAACTGAACGCTTTTCATCTGCATGTCCCGAGAAGTGCCAAATAACCCATGGCGTTCCTTTATAGCATTGTAGCTAACAATAGCCTTCACTTTCCCTCCCACCCCATCCATAGAGTAGAGTTTAGCATTTTGCTACATATTAGCGTTATACAATACTGTGCTTTTTAATTGCAAATTTAAGTTCTAAAGTGCATTCGGGAAGTATTCAGAACCCTTGACTTTTTCCACCTTTTGTTACATTAGAGCCTTATTCTAAAACTGATTAAGTCATTTTTCCCCCTCATCTACACACAACACAGCATAATGACAAAGCAAAAACTGTTTTTCTTACATTTTTGAAAATGTATTAAAATACAAAATTGAAATATCACATTTATATAAGTATTCAGACCCTTTAATCAGTACTTTGTTGAAGCACCTTTGGCAGCAATTACAGCCTCGAGGCTTCTTGGGTATGACGCTACAAGCTTGGCAAACTGTATTTGGGGAGTTTCTGTCAGAGTGACCATTAGGTTCTTGGTTACCTCCCTGACCAAGGCCCTTCTTCCCCGATTGCTTAGTTTGTCCGGGCAGCCAGCTCTTGGAAGAGTCTTGGTGGTTACAAACTTCTTCCATTTAAGAATGATGGAGGCCACTGTGTTCTTGGGGACCTTCAATGCTGCAGAAATGTTTTGTCGCCCTTCCCCAGATCTGTACATTGACACACTCCTAAAAAGCTTATTTCTCTCAAATTTTGTGCAGAAATTTGTTTACATCCCTGTTAATGAGCATTTCTCCTTTGCCAAAATAATCCATCTACCTGACAGGTGTGGTATATGATGAAGCTGGTTAAACAGCATGATCATTACACAGTAATGCACCTTGTGCTGCGGACAATAAAAAGCCACTCTAAAATGTGCAGTTTTGTCACACAACACAACACTAGTTTTGAGGGATTGGCAACTGGCATGCTGAGTGCAGGAATGTCCACTAGAGCTGTTGCCAGAGAATTTCATATTAATTTATTTACCATAAGCTGCCTCCTCATTTTAGAGAATTTGGCAGTACGTCCATCCGGCCTCACAACCGCAGACCACATGTAAACACACCAGCCAGAACCTCCACATTTGACTTCTTCACCTGCGGGATCGTCTGAGACTAGCCAGCTGATGAAACTGAGGTGTATTTTTGTCTGTAATAAAGCCCTTTTGTAGTGAAAAACAAATTCAGATTGGCTGGCCCTGGCTCCTGAGTGGGTGTGCCTATGCCCTCCCAGAACCACCCATGGCTGTGCCCCTGCCCAGTCATGTCAAATCCATAGATTAGGGCCTAATTCATTTATTTAAATTGACTGATTTCCTTATATGAACTGTAACTCAGTAAAATCTTTAAAATTGTATGTTGCGTTCATATTTTTGTATTTTTTATATTTTTGTTCAGTTTAGATTCATGCATTCATTGTCTTTTGAGCTCTACCCAGACTGTGTTGTGGAACTCAGGTGTTGTGGTGTTCATCGCCCTCATTCCCCTTCTCCTCGCTATCAAAGCTTCTCTGCCATGTTCAACCTTGTGTCCCCTCTAACTCCCGTTAGGCTGGCGTCCCTCCATAGTTCCCTCGCTAAACTGCGGTGGGCCCGTTGCCCTGGACGACGGGCGCCCCCTGCTCCTCCAAGCTGCTTCCCAGGAAATGTCACTTTATTGTCAATGCTGCTTAACCGAGATCCAACGGATAATATTAGTCTCCTTGAAGACCACCCAGCCTCTGCCTTGTTTTCTGCTGCTCAAAATGGACGCTCAGGTACAGTGGGACAGTCATAAGCTGTGTTCGAATACTCATACTAACCTCACTAACCGTACTATTTGTGACGTAAATTGAGTATGTAGTATGCGTATTGGTCATATTATGGATATAGTTAGTATGCCAAATGTTCCTGGATGTCGTAGTAAATTCGCCAAAATACAAAGTATACAAGCAGTGCACACTATTTCCGTGCTTTTAGGGCCCGTAATGCAATTCTTCAGAAAATGGGCTAACCACCTCTGTTAGGGCAAGTAAAATGGTCAGAGTGAGGTGTTCTCTCATTTGTGTCTGGAAGTAGCTAGCAAACATTAGCCAGTTAGCTTAGGTGCTTCATTGCAGTGGTGAGGTCAGAACACTCGAATCAACCCTACTCCTCGGCCAGAGGAACGTACAGTATGTGCTCCGAATTTACGAACGGACAATCTGACAAAGCTCTGAATTTACGAAGGTCCAGGGCGCACTCTGGCACTCCAGATTGAATTTACGTAGACACCTGAAGTCGTATAATGTCTAGCTAGTAATTTGCTATGCTAACAATCTAGTAAGAGGTTGCATAGCAACATCTACTTCCGGTAGACAGGCGAAGTGCTGAGTACGCTCAACTGAAAGGATCCCGTTCGTTTACAGTATACTAAAATGAACTAATAGTATATAGTGTGTAGTATATACTCATTAAGTATGTAGTATACATTATGTTAGTATGGGTATTTGAACACAATGAGATCCTGTTAAATTACTACTGTAGTTGTGATATTGTAGTATTAGTGTTCTATATGCAATTCTATGGGTGCAGTCTCTCGAAGATATTCAGAATCCATTCATATTAGTCAATATGGTTATTGTAATCGACATTAAGCACAGAAGTACTGTAGATAGACAACATGGGAAATGTGGCCTCAAGGGACAGAGATGCCTGCTCACTCAAGTGTCTCAGAGAAAGCCCCTGCTGTTCCACTCTTGGGGGAATACACGCACACACACACACACACACACACACACACACACACACACACACACACACACACACACACACACACACACACACACACACACACACACACACACGCACACACAGTACCTATTGCAGCTAAGATTTGAGGCCTTTCTGTCATGTTTGATATTGTTCTGTCATTCAAGGATCATTGATCCATAAACAGTACTGAAGGTTAACTGTTAAACCTACTATCATCATGTCATTTAAAGAATACAGAGAAAGCACAGCACTGAGAAATGGTTACTTCTCTCTTACCCCTGTCCCCCTCTTCCCCCTCTTTCTCAGACTGCGTTAACCTGCTGCTGACTTCAGGGGTGTCTACTGATGTTTCTGATTTAAACGGATTTACGCCTTTACACTTTGCCGCCTCACATGGACACCACAGGTTGGTCCACAACACAACTAACCCCTCTCCTTTCATCAACCCCTGCTATATACAGCAGCCCCTTTAACCTTTTACTGGGCTTAATCAGGGTCACACAGAGTGAGTGTTTCTTGGTAGTCTTAAACAAGTCTACTTTGAAACAAAAGTATACACCTCACACACATGGTTATAGGCTTACAAAAAGAAGACATGTCAGATACAGAGTTGAAATGTATTCAATTTTGAGTTTGCATCTCAATATTAGACTTTATATACATCACAGAAGACTGAAATATAACAAAATCGTTTGACATAGAAACAACATATTTTTGTTGTTTTTAATGATGAAATATATGAATAACATTCCACCCATGAGGCCAAACAGGGCGCTTTTGGACATTGACTGCAGGAAAGGGCTGGTCTGGTTCCAGATAGAGCCACCGTAACTGTTGGCTCAGTATTTGTCCCTCCAATAAACTGACAGAAAGTGTTTCTCAGATATTGTATCACATACAGCTGTCAAATGTCACGGAAAGTGTTACATATCATAGTGTTACTGTACATGTTAAATATAGTGTCCTCTCCGTGTTTGGCTGGTGGCTCCGAGTAGAAGTTGCCCTTAGGCACAGATCTAGGATCAAGCCCACCCCTGGTTTAGGGCGTAGAGAATGATAGAGGACTCTAGGGTCCAAAAGCTTGTTTTAGCATGGGCAGCGCCATTGAGGACTTGCACCATTGAGGACTTGCACCATTTTGAAGTAGTCAACCGGGTGGGACGTCCTATGGGTTAAGGAAGGATCACAAGATTCCATCCGTGTCATCAGGAGGGATCAGCCAATGAATTATACTTGTGAGCAAACATTCTATAACTGCAGGTGGCAGTACCTAGGTACCTGTTCAAACAAACACACTAGAGGTGGCACTATGCACCCTTTCAGTTTGTTTACCAGTAAACGAAAAAAATTGAATACATCAACATGGAGATGTCCTCAATGGTGCCGCCCATGGTCTCACGCCGCTGTGTGGACACCCAAGAAACAGGAGTCACTGGGAGGCCTTTTCCTTTATGGTAGCAGTGCTTCACTGGGCACACATTGCCAGCCCAGGGCCAATAGCATGCTCTGTTGAGTGTGGAAATTGAAGAAAGGCAGCTGAAGTAGGCCTTAATCCTGTCCCTGGGCAGAGCATACAGTATATTACCAGGGCTACAGTAATGTATAGTAATGTATTCTGTGTGTGATGTGACAGTCAGCGTGCCGATCGGCTTTCCCCCTCTATTATTTGTTTTACTATCCTTCTGGGGACCAAACAATTGATTCCTAGTCAAAATCATATTTTCCCTAACCCCTAGCCCTAGCCCCAAACCTAACCTTAACCCCAATCCCCTAAACCTAACCCTAACTCCTAAACCTAACCCCTAGCCCTAAACATAACCCCTAACCCTAACCCTAACTCCTAACCCTAACCCCTAAACCTAACCCCTAGCCCTAAACCTAACCCCTAGCCCTAAACCTAACCCTAACTCCTAAATCTAACCCCTAAACCTAACACTCCTAAATCTACCCCCAGGCCTAAACCTAACCCCTAAACCTAACTCCTAAATCTAACCCCTATCTCTAATTAGCCCCTTAGCCTAACCCTAACCCAAGGGTGGGCAAAGTACAGCCAACGGGCTCTATTCGGCTCGCTTCAATCTGGCCCGTGAGATTACCTAAATTACCTTTTTTTTTATTATTATAATTTTTTCCTCTCCAATTTTGTGGTATCCAATTGGTAGTTACAATCTTGTCCCATCGCTGCAACTCCCGTACAGACTCGGGAGAGACGAAGGGCTAGAGCCGTGCGTCCTCCGAAACACGACCTAGCCAAGCCGCACTGCTTCTTGACACAATGCCCGCTTAACCCAGAAGCCAGCCGCACCAATGTGTCAGAGGAAACACCGTACACCTGGCGACCGTGTCAGTGGGCATGCGCCCGAACCGTCACAGGAGTCGCTGGAGCACAATGGGACAAGGAACCCGGACAACGCTGGGCCAATTGCGCTACTCAGGAGGCCCCCGCAAATTGATTTTAACAAACAATTGTTCCCCCCAAAAATGCGTCCCTCCGTTGAATTTCAAAATCCCGATGTAGCCCTCAAGCCAAATATTTTGCCCACCCCTGCCCTAACCCCTAAACCTCAAAGCCTAGTTGTAACCCTAATCCTAAAGCTAACCCCTGAGCCTAAAATAGCCTTTTTCCTTGTGGGGACCTGCTAAATGTTCTCACTTGTCCATATTTTCCTTGTTTTACTTCTGGTCCCCAGAAGCATAGTGAAACCAAAAACACACACAAAGACCTTCATTGGCCTGCCTCAACTCAACATCCTCAGAGCAGTACTGTATGTCTGCTCTCACAATACAGAGAGAGGTTGACAGTTTGACAGCACAGATATGTTACCAAAACCTTTAATTTCGCAGAGTTTCACTACATTTTTGTATGTAACCTAACCTCTTCTCCTGTGTGTGTCCCATGTCCAGGTGTGTGGAGGCCCTGGTGTTCGGTGGGGCTGATGTGGACCAAAAGGCCATTGGGGGAAAGACCCCTCTGTTCATGGCCAGCAGAGCCGACAGGCTGGACTGTACCAGTGCCTTGCTCAATGCCAGGGCCGACCGCTCAAGAGCCACCACCGTAAGTCACCAACTGGCCTATTTTGTCCCATAATGTCCCCAACTGGCCCCAGATGTTCTCAGCTGTGCCCTGTTGTCCTCTGCAGTCCCCCCAGTTCCCCTGTTTTCAGACTGTCTGTTATTGTCTCTCTAATGACTCACTCTTTTGTCCTCTCATTTACTCAACTGTCTGTTATTGTCACACTCAGGACTGTTTTTGAACAAACAATCAAGATCACAGAAAGCTACTGGGTTTTCAAGTCTGATAGGCGAGTCGTGGCGTCCTGTCACTAGAATAAATACCCTTCAAAACACTGTTTCCCTCCAAGGGAATTCACTATTACATTTGCATCACAACACAAGGACCTTTACAATATAGCATAGAACCAGAAACCAACAGAGCCTTTTTTAAATATAAAGTCTGTGATCATGGTTCAACGCATTTCACATATAGGTTTCCTGTGTCTCTATAGCAACTATATGGCATATGACTTATTGTTCTTGACAATGATTTATGAATGTGTTAAGTTTAGTTTTATAGTTAGACAGTTCCGTTATAATTGGTGACTCCCCTCTGTGAATAGCCACCACATTGTTGTCCCCGGGCAACTGCCTACTTACACAGCTCCACTGGGCTATTTTTGTCATATCACATTTGTAGAAATTATATTGACTAATATTGCACAGAAAGCATTACCAATTTTGTGTGAAAAGGTTTGAGTGTGTGTAGTTGGATAATTTCTTTGTGTGCGTGCGCGTGTGTGTGCGTGTGTGTGCGTCCCAATGCTAATAAGTGTGTGTGATCCACAGGACAGCTGCAAGGCTCTCCACGAGGCGTTCAGCTTGAGACATGTGGACACCCTGCAGCTCCTCCTCTGCCACCCTGCCCCTGACTGTACCCACACCATGACCCTGACTGTACCCACACCATGCCCCTGACTGTACCCACACCATGCCCCTGACTGTACCCACACCATGCCCCTGACTGTACCCACACCCTGCCCCTAACCCTGACTGTACCCACACCATGACCCTGACTGTACCCACACCATGACCCTGACTGTACCCACACCCTGCCCCTAACCCTGACTGTACCCACACCATGACCATGACTGTACCCACACCATGACCATGACTGTACCCACACCATGACCCTGACTGTACGCACACCCTGCCCCTAACCCTGACTGTACCCACACCCTGACCCTGACTGTACCCACACCCTGACCCTGACTGTACCCACACCCTGCCCCTGACTGTACCCACACCATGACCCTGACTGTACCCACACCATGACCCTAACTGTACCCACACCATGACCCTAACCCTGACTGTACCCACACCATGACCCTGACTGTACCCACACCATGACCCTGACTGTACCCACACCCTAACCCTGACTGTACCCACACCATGACCCTAACTGTACCCACACCATGACCCTGACTGTACCCACACCATGACCCTAACTGTACCCACACCATGACCCTGACTGTACCCACACCATGACCCTAACTGTACCCACACCATGACCCTAACCCTGACTGTACCCACACCATGACCCTGACTGTACCCACACCATGACCCTAACTGTACCCACACCCTAACCCTGACTGTACCCACACCATGACCCTAACTGTACCCACACCATGACCCTGACTGTACCCACACCATGACCCTAACTGTACCCACACCCTAACCCTGACTGTACCCACACCATGACCCTAACTGTACCCACACCCTAACCCTAACTGTACCCACACCCTAACCCTGACTGTACCCACACCATGACCCTGACTGTACCCACACCATGACCCTAACTGTACCCACACCATGACCTTAACTGTACCCACACCATGACCCTGACTGTACCCACACCATGACCCTGACTGTACCCACACCATGACCCTAACTGTACCCACACCATGACCCTGACTGTACCCACACCATGACCCTGACTGTACCCACACCATGACCCTGACTGTACCCACACCATGACCCTAACTGTACCCACACCATGACCCTGACTGTACCCACACCATGACCCTGACTGTACCCACACCATGACCCTAACCCTGACTGTACCCACACCATGACCCTGACTGTACCCACACCATGACCCTGCCCCTGACTGTACCCACACCATGACCCTAACCCTGACTGTACCCACACCATGACCCTGACTGTACCCACACCATGACCCTGACTGTAACCACACCATGACCCTGCCCCTGACTGTACCCACACCATGACCCTAACCCTGACTGTACCCACACCATAACCCTAACTGTACCCACACCATGACCCTAACCCTGACTGTACCCACACCATGACCCTGACTGTACCCACACCATGACCCTGACTGTACCCACACCATGACCCTGCCCCTGACTGTACCCACACCATGACCCTGCCCCTGACTGTACCCACACCATGACCCTGCCCCTGACTGTACCCACACCATGACCCTAACTGTACCCACACCATGACCCTGACTGTAACCACACCATGACCCTGACTGTACCCACACCATGACCCTGACTGTACCCACACCATGACCCTAACCCTGACTGTACCCACACCATGACCCTAACTGTACCCACACCATGACCCTAACTGTACCCACACCATGACCCTAACTGTACCCACACCATGACCCTGACTGTACCCACACCATGACCCTGACTGTACCCACACCATGACCCTAACTGTACCCACACCATGACCCTGCCCCTGACTGTACCCACACCATGACCCTGACTGTACCCACACCATGACCCTAACTGTACCCACACCATGACCCTGACTGTACCCACACCATGACCCTGACTGTACCCACACCATGGCCCTAACTGTACCCACACCATGACCCTGACTGTACCCACACCATGACCCTGACTGTACCCACACCCTAACCCTGACTGTACCCACACCATGACCCTAACTGTACCCACACCATGACCCTGACTGTACCCACACCATGACCCTAACTGTACCCACACCATGACCCTGACTGTACCCACACCATGACCCTAACTGTACCCACACCATGACCCTAACCCTGACTGTACCCACACCATGACCCTGACTGTACCCACACCATGACCCTAACTGTACCCACACCCTAACCCTGACTGTACCCACACCATGACCCTAACTGTACCCACACCATGACCCTGACTGTACCCACACCATGACCCTGACTGTACCCACACCCTAACCCTGACTGTACCCACACCATGACCCTAACTGTACCCACACCCTAACCCTAACTGTACCCACACCCTAACCCTGACTGTACCCACACCATGACCCTGACTGTACCCACACCATGACCCTAACTGTACCCACACCATGACCCTAACTGTACCCACACCATGACCCTGACTGTACCCACACCATGACCCTGACTGTACCCACACCATGACCCTGACTGTACCCACACCATGACCCTGACTGTACCCACACCATGACCCTAACCCTGACTGTACCCACACCATGACCCTGACTGTACCCACACCATGACCCTGACTGTACCCACACCATGACCCTAACTGTACCCACACCATGACCCTGACTGTACCCACACCATGACCCTGACTGTACCCACACCATGACCCTGACTGTACCCACACCATGACCCTGACTGTACCCACACCATGACCCTGACTGTACCCACACCCTGACCCTGACTGTACCCACACCATGACCCTGACTGTACCCACACCATGACCCTAACTGTACCCACACCATGACCCTGACTGTACCCACACCATGACCCTGACTGTACCCACACCCTGCCCCTGACTGTACCCACACCATGACCCTGACTGTACCCACACCCTAACCCTGACTGTACCCACACCATGACCCTGACCCTGACTGTACCCACACCATGACCCTGACTGTACCCACACCATGACCCTGACTGTACCCACACCATGACCCTGACTGTACCCACACCATGACCCTGACCCTGACTGTACCCACACCATGACCCTGACCCTGACTGTACCCACACCATGACCCTGACTGTACCCACACCATGACCCTGACCCTGACTGTACCCACACCATGACCCTGACTGTACCCACACCATGACCCTGACTGTACCCACACCATGACCCTAACCCTGACTGTACCCACACCATGACCCTAACCCTGACTGTACCCATAGTCCTGGTCCTGCCACGATCCCGGTCCTGTCTAGCACCTTGCTCAACCAGGACAACTGTGAGGGCTGGACCACTGCACACATCACTGCTGCCAGGGGCTTCAAGGTACTGGGACACTGATCATGTACTGTTGTCTCAGACATTAGAAGGTATACTGAAAAACGTACAGTACTATACATATAGACTCACAAACACACCATCAGGAACTTCTCTCTGTATGGTTTAATAAGCTGATTTGACTGGAAGCCACAACCCTACTAGCATGCTCTCTGTCCTCATAGGTAAGGAGCTGTAATGATTGTCATTCATTTGATTCACTTCTTATCCTATTATCCTATTAGAATTTCTAATATGACTTTAACATGGCCTCAGCTATTGATGTTGATGTTTACCACAGTGTAGTGTAACAGTTTAACTTTCGTCCGTCCCCTAGCCGGGCTCGAACCAGGGACTCTCTGCACACATCAACAACTGACACCCACGAAGCATCGTTACCCATCACGCCACAAAAGCCGTGGCTCTTGCAGAGCAAGGGGAACCACTACTTCAAGGTCTCAAAGCGAGTGATGTCACTGATTGAAACGCTATTAGTGCGCACCACCGCTAACTAGCTAGCCATTTTACATCGGTTACACTCACCCCCCTTTTGACCACCTCCTTTTCCGCAACAACAGCATCAATTTAACAGTTTAACTTCCTTCGTCCCCTCGCCAAGACCCGGACTCAAACCAGGGACCCTCTGCACACATCAACAACTGACACCCACGAAGCATCGTTAACCATCGCGCCACAAAAGCCACGGCTCTTGCAGAGCAAGGGGAACAACTACTTCAAGTCTCAGAGCGAGTGACATCACCGATTGAAACGCTATTAGCGCGCACCACCGCTAACTAGCTAGCCGTTTCACATCGGTTACAGTAGCTTAGCACGCTATCTCTAAAGGATATCCCAACTAGCCCGCTATCTCTAAAGCACAACTAGCCCGCTATCTCTAAAGCCCAACTAGCCCGCTATCTCTAAAGGATATCCCAATTAGCCCGCTATCTCTAAAGGATATACCAACTAGCCCGCTATCTCTAAAGGATATCACTTCTAGCCCTCTATCTCTAAAGGATATCCCAACTAGCCCGCTATCTCTAAAGAATATCTCGACTAGCCTGCTATCTTGAAAGGATATCCCGACTAGCCCGTTATCTCTAAAGGATATCCCGACTAGCCCGCTATCTCTATTGGATATCCCGACTGGCCCACTATCTCTAAAGGATATCCCAAACAGAGAGAATGCAAGTTGGTCCCTGTCTCAGGCAGTGAGCAGGGCCTTGTCTGTTATTTTAGACGTATCCCCCAACCAGAGCCAAGTTTACCGAGGTGTTGCAGTCTATTTTGAGCTGTAACTGAACACGGTCCAAACAGCTGCTGTCCCTGACCGCCTCCTGACCACCTCCTGATTCAAGTTTGAATTTCCCCTTGTCAGCATGATGGAATGGATGGCACCCAACAGAAGACCAAGCACCCGGTGACTCCCTGCTGAACTGAATCGCTTATATAATTGTGAATCTTTCTTATTCTCTCTGATAAATCGCTCTTACAGTTTAAGTTCAATCACTATGGGAAGTATGGGTCTTAAGAAAAATCTTTTCATTTGATTCACTGAATGAATCACCGGCCCTCTATTATCTCTCAATGTTACTAACTATTTAATTGGACATTTAGGAGTAAATAGTAGATGAATAGCAGGCTGTAAAATAAAAAAACTTTTTTTTGTTAAGAAAGGGTTGTCTTATGAATGACTGTCAATAAAGTTTAATTTAGTTGTATTCACATTCACAGGTAAAAGCTGAATTGCAGTGACTGTTGGATGAATCATTTTGGAAATAATTGACTCCTTGATAGCTGATTATTGATATCAGGGCTCTTCCTGGCATTGCAGCTGGTGTAGCAAAGGTCATAGACACACACACACACACACACACACACACACACACACACACACACAAGCCCACGCATACTCACACACACACACAATCTCTCTCTATCACTCTCTTTCTATTTCTGTATCACACACATCTTTACACAGGGCAGCTCTGTTGGATGACACTCGTCCCTGGGTCCTGTCCAAAGGTGTGACCGGGCCAAGCTGGAGATGGCTGGGACACGAGCCTAATTGAACTTGGCCCAATCACAACACACCACACTGAGAGGCTGCCCAAAATAAACACACACACACACACACACGTTGGGCTCTATTCAATCCACATCACGGATGTTCAGCTTTACAGCGTGATTGAAATTTAAAGGCAATGTTCCCGTTTTAGTGGAGACTGCATTCACAATAAATGCTGAATATGTCGACTCAGTCGGAAATTACCTTTACATTTCTATTGCGGAATCTGTACAGATTGAATAGAGCCCTTTAACGCTCTATAATTGAGTCGATTAGTATATAATATATTATATTTCTCCAAGGAGGCAATTTCCCGGTCACATTGTTTGGACAAACTCCCCAATGTGTCCTGTCTATGAATTACTAATCTAATCTGGGTCCTGTCTATGAATGACTAATCTAATCTGGGTCCTGTCTATGAATGACTAATCTAATCTGGGTCCTGTCTATGAATTACTAATCTAATCTGGGTCCTGTCTATGAATGACTAATCTAATCTGGGTCCTGTCTATGAATTACTAATCTGGGTCCTGTCTATGAATGACTAATCTGGGTCCTGTCTATGAATTACTAATCTAATCTGGTTCCTGTCTATGAATGACTAATCTAATCTGGGTCCTGTCTATGAATGACTAATCTAATCTGGGTCCTGTCTATGAATTACTAATCTAATCTGGGTCCTGTCTATGAATGACTAATCTAATCTGGGTCCTGTCTATGAATTACTAATCTAATCTGGGTCCTGTCTATGAATTACTAATCTAATCTGGGTCCTGTCTATGAATGACTAATCTAATCTGGGTCCTGTCTATGAATTACTAATCTAATCTGGGTCCTGTCTATGAATGACTAATCTGGGTCCTGTCTATGAATTACTAATCTAATCTGGTTCCTGTCTATGAATTACTCATCTAATCTGGGTCCTGTCTATGAATGACTAATCTAATCTGGGTCCTGTCTATGAATTACTAATCTAATCTGGGTCCTGTCTATGAATGACTAATCTAATCTGGGTCCTGTCTATGAATGACTAATCTAATCTGGGTCCTGTCTATGAATTACTAATCTAATCTGGGTCCTGTCTATGAATGACTAATCTAATCTGGGTCCTGTCTATGAATTACTAATCTAATCTGGGTCCTGTCTATGAATGACTAATCTGGGTCCTGTCTATGAATTACTAATCTAATCTGGTTCCTGTCTATGAATTACTCATCTAATCTGGGTCCTGTCTATGAATGACTAATCTAATCTGGGTCCTGTCCATGAATTACTAATCTAATCTGGGTCCTGTCTATGAATGACTAATCTAATCTGGGTCCTGTCTATGAATGACTAATCTAATCTGGGTCCTGTCTATGAATTACTAATCTAATCTGGGTCCTGTCTATGAATTACTAATCTAATCTGGGTCCTGTCTATGAATGACTAATCTCGGCACCCAGAACCAAATCAACTATTCTAATTTGAACATTTCAATGTTAATGCTGTGTCATGACTCTCCTGTGAAGAGCTGAAGGATCAGGTTACAGTAGGTCCTCTCTACAGCCTATGAGAGAGGGAAAAGTCGACTGTTTTATGACGGTCGTAAATACTGAAACTCCATTCCCCACTCTGCCAAAAGGAAAGTTGAGAATCCCTTTGTTACCACAGAGAAAGACTTTGCAGTAGGGTAACCTCAAAAGCTTTTCTAATTGTAACGGCAGCCTTCCTCCTCTTCAACTGAAGAGGAGGTGTAGCAGGGATCGGACCAAGACGCAGCGTAGTTGGTGCTCAACATATTTAATAATACGAACTGTGAACACTACAACAATACAAAAATAACAAAATGTGGCAAACCGATACAGTCCTAGCTGGTGCAGAGAAAACACAGAGACAGGAAACAACCACCCACAAATCCCCAACACAAAACAAGCCACCTATATATGATTCCCAATCAGAGACAACACAAAACACCTGCCTCTGATTGAGAACCATATTAGGCCAAACATAGAAACAGACAAACTAGACACACAACATAGAATGCCCACCCAGCTCACATCCTGACCAACACTAAAACAAGCAAAACACACAAGAACTATGGTTAGACCGTGACACTAATGTAACAATATTTCTGTATTCCAACCAGTTGGAATGGTCCGTGGGTATTTAAACAATAATCTTGTCCAACATTTACTGTATGGTGATTGAAGACGTTATAACGGAAACATTGTATCTTTAAGAGCTTTCACAATGTATTTCTCAGATTTACATCTACATGTTGTGAAACTACTTCTCACAAATATGAAGATGAAATGTGATTTTAGCCTCCAAAATGAGAATTGTCTTTCATGTAAAGTTTTTCCCAGTCAGTAACCACGCCCACGTGAGCACAGACATTGGGACAAAAGGGATGGAACTGCCCTCCAAGGCGAGTGCTTATAAAGGACTTCTGACAACATTTACATTAGTCAAAAAACCCAGGGACGGGAGTTCCCACGTTGAAATGGCTGGAACTCTGAAACTTTCAACAGAGAACAAGTACTACTTATGCCAAAGAGACCCACGGTCAGCCAGACATCACAAATGTTTAAGAAATCTACAAACTAGAGCCAAGATAACGCCGGGACGTAGTCCCCAAGTTGAAATGGATAAACTCTGAAACTATCGATCACTACTGAAGAAGTAAATCCTAGACCGTGACCTTTATCAGTCCGCAGCTGAAAATATACGTAAGTCTAGGATGAGAATACCGACAATGGCGGGAGCATCTACTCTAAGAGAACAACTCCAAGAACTACAGGGTATGTTGACGTATCCATTATAACAGCGCTACAAATGACACGGCGACCAGAGTTAAACAACCAGATACTCTCTGATTAACTAATATCCAGCAGACGGACCGGCAATCGCAGAGTGGGACAGCAAGACCTACACTCGTAAATATGTAAATTGCAATTTATTTTCGAATGAGCGGTTGTTCATTTTCAAGGTATTAGCAATTTCTATGAGTGTAGTTATCAGCACTGAGTTTCCCACTCTTGAGCTGTCCCCACCCCTTTCCGTTGTTTACCAAGCCGTCATATCTGCTTAGCCCACTAGGGACTTTTCTATCATGTCAGTAACCAATGTATGACCAATTGTGTGTGTTTTTATGTAATTCTGTGATTGATTAGATTGATTAGATAGTAAATAAAATAATTAAGCCAATTTGTATATCGCTGATTCCTGATTTATGTTAGAGTTCGTGCAGATATCCAAGGGTGTGCAACTTTCAGTAATGAGACTGATGAGGTAATAATACATTAATGAGTGACTGTAGTCGATAAGATATGAAAATATCGGAAGAGTTAATTCGGGAAATAAATACTCTTTAAACATTTTCCCGTGGTGCCCCAACTTCCTCGTTAATTAAAGTTACATGATTAGTTTAATCGTGTTATTAAATGACACATAGAGAATTGATTTGATAATATACAGTCTTCACATTTAATGATAGTCAACGCTATGACAGATGTTACAAGACACTAGTGAATGATTGACTCGTTACATAGAGTCTGAACCGACGGAGTGAAATCTAGTCTAGCCAGGGGAAAGATCATCCAGTCTGTCTGAGCTCAGACAATGGAGAGGAGGAGGGGTCTGTCCTCAGTTTAACACGTCAAGGGGAAACCATCTGTGGGAATCCTCCTGGAGCAATCGCTTTATCAAAATACAAGTACAAGAGAGTAAGGGAGGGAATCCGTAGTGAGGGGTGGGATAAAAGAGAAAGAGAACAGTGGAAATGGGCATGCATTATGGATGAGATATGGAAGGAGGGAGAGAGTTTGGCATGTTTAGAGAAATGTGTCTGGTTTCTGTGTCCGTGAAGATCAGCACCCCCGATGGGTTTTGGGTTTGTCTTCGTTGTCACCTCTAAGGGAGTGGGTGCGTGGGTGGGTGCACTCTGTGTGTGTGCTTACAGAACCTGTCACGATCGACCATGGGAGAGAGAGAGGACCAAGGCGCAGCATGTAAAAAATACATCTTCTCTTTATTTAGGAGAAAACGAACGAAGCAAAATAACAAATAGACGACCGTGAAGCTAGAACCGAACGAAATGCAAACATGCAACCTAGACACAGACAATGACAAAAACCTGATGCCTATGGCCGCCTAAA
The DNA here is from genome assembly GCF_029448725.1 of Salvelinus fontinalis. Taxonomy (NCBI): domain Eukaryota; kingdom Metazoa; phylum Chordata; class Actinopteri; order Salmoniformes; family Salmonidae; genus Salvelinus; species Salvelinus fontinalis. Next base: position 13,762,554 of record NC_074673.1, on the reverse strand, counting down.
ATATGGCTCCCAATCAGAGACAAATGAAAGACATCTGTCTCTAATTGAGAACCACTCAGGCAACCATAGACATACCTAGAACATTCACTCAACCATAGACATACCTAGAAACACTCACTCAACACAAACCCATACTCTAAACCCAACACCCCCTTTTCCATATAACCACCCAAAACGAGACAAAACACAAACATTCCCCATGTCACACCCTGACCTAACTAAAATAATAAAGAAAACAAAGAATACTAAGGCCAGGGCGTGACATAACCCCCCCCTTAAGGTGCGAACTCCGGGCGCACCAGCACACAGTCTAGGGGAGGGTCTGGGTGAGCTTCCTTCCACGGTGGCGGCTCCGGCACTGGTCGGGGTCCCCACCCCACCATAGTCACTACCCGCCTCCGTAGCCTCCTCCCAATGGCCATCCTCCACCTTAACCCCACTGGATTAAGGGGCAGCACCGGACTAAGGGGCAGCACCGGACTAAGGGGCAGCACCGGACTAAGGGGCAGCACCGGACTAAGGGGCAGCACCGGACTAAGGGGCAGCACCGGACTAAGGGGCAGCACCGGACTAAGGGGCAGCACCGGACTAAGGGGCAGCACCGGACTAAAGGGCAGCACCAGGATAAGGGGCAGCTCCGGACTGAGGGACGGCAGCTCCGGACTGAGGGACGGCAGCTCCGGACTGAGGGACGGCAGCTCCGGACTGAGGGACGGCAGCTCCGGACTGAGGGACGGCAGCTCCGGACTGAGGGACGGCAGCTCCGGACTGAGGGACGGCAGCTCCGGACTGAGGGACGGCAGCTCCGGACTGAGGGACGGCAGCTCCGGACTGAGGGACGGCAGCTCCGGACTGAGGAACGGATCCTGGCTGGATGACTCATGGTTGGCTGACGGATCCGACTGCTCATGGCTGACTGACGGATCCGACTGCTCATGGCTGACTGACGGATCCGGCTGGTCATGGCTGGCGGACGGCTCCGGCTGGTCATGGCTGGCGGACGGCTCCGGCTGGTCATGGCTGGCGGACGGCTCCGGCTGGTCATGGCTGGCGGACGGCTCCGGCTGGTCATGGCTGGCGGACGGCTCCGGCTGGTCATGGCTGGCGGACGGCTCCGGCTGCTCATGGCTGGCTGACGGATCCGGCTGATCCGGGCTGGCGGAAGGCTCCGGCTGATCCGGGCTGGCGGAAGGCTCCGGCTGATCCGGGCTGGCGGAAGGCTCCGGCTGATCCGGGCTGGCGGAAGGCTCCGGCTGATCCGGGCTGGCGGAAGGCTCCGGCTGATCCGGGCTGGCGGAAGGCTCCGGCTGATCCGGGCTGGCGGAAGGCTCCGGCTGATCCGGGCTGGCGGGCGACTCCGGCTGATCCGGGCTGGCGGGCGACTCCGGCTGATCCGGGCTGGCGGGCGACTCCGGCTGATCCGGGCTGGCGGGCGACTCCGGCTGATCCGGGCTGGCGGGCGACTCCGGCTGCTCATGGCTGGCGGGCGACTCCGGCTGCTCATGGCTGGCGGGCGACTCCGGCTGCTCATGGCTGGCGGGCGACTCCGGCTGCTCATGGCTGGCGGGCGACTCTGGCTGCTCATGGCTGGCGGAAGGCTCTGGCTGATCCGGTCTGGCGGAAGGCTCTGGCTGATCCGGTCTGGCGGAAGGCTCTGGTTGCTCATGGCTGGCGGGCGACTCTGGTTGCTCATGGCTGGCGGGCGACTCTGGTTGCTCATGGCTGGCGGGCGACTCTGGTTGCTCATGGCTGGCGGGCGACTCTGGTTGCTCATGGCTGGCGGGCGACTCGGGCTGGTCATGGCTGGCTGACGGCTCAGATGGCGCTGGGTAGACGGATGACTCAGATGGCACTGGGTAGACGGATGACTCAGATGGCACTGGGTAGACGGATGACTCAGATGGCACTGGGTAGACGGATGACTCAGATGGCACTGGGTAGACGGATGACTCAGATGGCACTGGTGGTACCGGACTGGAGACACGCACCTGAAGGCTAGTGCGGGGAGAAGGAACAGGGCATACTGGACCCTGGATACGCACATTAGGCCTAGTGCGTTGTGCCGGAACTAGTGGTACCGGGCTGGGGACACACATCTCAGGGCTAGTGCGGGGAGCAGCAACAGGACACACTGGGCTCTCAAAGCGCACTATAGGCCTAGTGCGTGGTACCGGCACAGGTGGTACCGGGATGAGGACACGCACCTCAGGGCGAGTGCGGGGAGATGCAACAATGCGAACAGGGCTCTGGAGACACCCTGGAATCCTGGGGCGTGGTGCCGGAACTGGTGGTACCGGGCTGGGGCGGGAAGGTGTTACAGGAGGTGTAGAACTAGGAATGCACACAGGAGGCCTGGTTCGTGGGACTGTCATTCCCAGACGGTTAGCACGCAACTCAGGACGAGCATGAAGAGCTGACTCAGGTAACATCACATCCCGCACACGCTCTGTCGGGTGGATGTTGTGCCTCACGCACCAACACAGCAGCTCCCTCTTTTCACTCTCCTCCAAACTCCTCAATAAATCCTTAACAGTCTCTGTATCCTTCCCATTGCTCACCTCCAGTATCTGCACAACGGGCTCTGGCTCCCTCCTTTCACGCTGCTTGGTCCTGAGTGGTCGGGTCATTCTGTCACGATCGACCACGGGAGAGAGAGAGGACCAAGGCGCAGCATGTAAAAAATACATCTTCTCTTTATTTAGGAGAAAACGAACGAAGCAAAACAACAAATAGACGACCGTGAAGCTAGAACCGAACGAAATGCAAACATGCAACCTAGACACAGACACAGACCTAGACAATGACCCGACAAAAACCTGATGCCTATGGCCGCCTAAAATATGGCTCCCAATCAGAGACAAATGAAAGACATCTGTCTCTAATTGAGAACCACTCAGGCAACCATAGACATACCTAGAACATTCACTCAACCATAGACATACCTAGAAACACTCACTCAACACAAACCCATACTCTAAACCCAACACCCCCTTTTCCATATAACCACCCAAAACGAGACAAAACACAAACATTCCCCATGTCACACCCTGACCTAACTAAAATAATAAAGAAAACAAAGAATACTAAGGCCAGGGCGTGACAGAACCTTTAAAGTATCAACTGTGTAAATGTGTAATGTTGAAGTAAAGTTGTCTAGACACAGTATGTGGCGGTTTAAGTTTTTGTGCTATATTTATTGTCGGTATGCATATGTGTGTGTGCTTGAGTATAGCATGTATTGTGTGGTTTTTATAAAGTGTGGTGCTGTTGTTAACGTGTGTGTGTGTGTGTGTGTGTGTGTGTGTGTGTGTGTGTGTGTGTGTGTGTGTGTGTGTGTGTGTGTGTGTGTGTGTGTGTGTGTACCTGATTCGGGTCTTTATTGATCCCCTATCCACCAACTGCCAGAGTGTTGTAGCGTTGCTTGGGAAGCTTTAGCTAGTTGTTTCTCTTTCTGCTGTGTAATAATGGCTGGCTCATCTGCTTAGAACACTGTGTTTTGACAGCACAGGGAAGATTCCTCTAGTTTCTGACACTGAGACAGCGTAGCTGAAATTGTGTGTGTGTATGTTCATATGTCTATGTGTGTGTGTGTGTGTGTGTGTGTGTGTGTGTGTGTGTGTGTGTGTGTGTGTGTGTGTGTGTGTGTGTGTGTGTGTGTGTGTGTGTGTTGTGATTTGCTCATTTCCTGTCGGTTTTTGTGTTTCTTGACAGACCTGTCAGAGTCGTGCCTGGATGAGCTGGCCCTGGAATCCCTCATGCCTCTTCAGCTGCTTCAGAACTACATTTTCCTGGTACACACGCACACACACACGCACACACACACACAAATCATTTGTTCTAAATGTTGTTATAAAACTAGAGTTATACTTGCCTTATTCTGTTCAGTAATCTTGGATTATGCTGCTCCACAAGGTCAGTCACAGGAAGACACTGCTCCCTTAGGAACAGATCTAGGATCATCATCTGGGCCAGAAAACACAAAACTGACAAAACTAAGATCCGTGGTTGTGGGCGACTTCATTCTGTTATTTCTGTATCTGTGTTCCTCCAGGTGGCTGGCCCGGCTCTGGAACATAGTGGTGGTCCTTCACGTGGAGTAGGCCATCGTCTCCCGGGTGACACCGGGTATCACCTAGCAAACGCCGCCTGAGCTCGGGCCAGCGAGCGGTGGTCAAGGCTGCTCTCAGTATCCTGGTCAACAAAGCCGTCCTGCAGGGATGCCCTCTGCCACGGCACACTCCGTGGCAGAGGGCATGGGTACACACAATGGGTACACACTCCACTATTGCCTGAATTACACTATAGAGCCGACCGACCTGTAATGGCTCAGATAGTTTATTTTCACATTGTTCTTTCCAGCACGGGTCCAGCAACTATGGTGGATGCGTTACGAGGCCAGCTCAGTACAGCTCGGCTTGCTTGGATCGGTTTGGCCCTATAGTGTTCATCTGGATTGAATTTGTGTTTGTCTTATGTATTTTGGATTGATGGATGATAGATAGACTGCTTGTTTGCCTGGTTGGGAGGAAGGTAGATTGGTAATTGTATAGGTGGATAGAGAGAATAGTTTAATAGTCCTAAATGTCCATGTGTTTCCCTCCTCATCAGAGATTAACAGGCACCTGTTGAAGTTCCGAGGTGGGACCTTCCCTCTCTCAACCATTGGCTCTTGTAAAGGGGGTGGCAGCAGGAAGGGGTAGGACAGTAGCATGTGGAGATGAGCCAATACCAGCCCACGAAAGAAGGGAAACCCCGCCTCCAACTGGAGCTGTGGAGATTCTCTCAGAGAAGGTAGGATAAATCAGTGTTTTTCACTACTGCTGTAAAGTTTACCCTACCTTTTGAGTTTGAATAGCCATAATGGTTATTCATGTTGTCCTTTTCTTGCCTGCAGGGTCATTGTCCAGCACTGATGTCCTCTTCATCAGCAACGGCAATACTCCGAGGTCAGTGATGTTAACCTAAGCCGTTCATTTGACACTTTTGGGAAGTATCCATTTAGTATTGTTTCCCAGTAAAATTAGTTTATATGATGCAACCACTAGTATGTTATTGATATCATGTAGCATGCTGTGTTCTAGCCTCGATGAAATGTGACCAGTGACTAGATTTGGTCTTAAGTAGCAAAATGATGGTGTTTTTTATATTGGATAAATGTAGAGACTCAGAGCTAGAAAATGGTATATAATAGACTGCAGTTGAGGAACAATGGGAAAGTAATTCTGCTTTGAAAGTTCATAAACTTGTAACCTCACTGGAGAGCTCTTCTTCGTCTACTCCCATTCAGGATCATTCACACCCTCTTAAGCCTTAACCCCACCCATCTCTTTAAGGATTCACATGTGAGATTATGTACTTAACAGAGTGAGTAGTTTAGTAAACAACCAAAGATTTCAAGACTTAAAGTGGTACAAGTAGTAGCCTCCAATAAGGATAAACTCCAGGTAAAAATACACTTGATCTAGTCCTTGGTCTATATCCTATTTTGACTTTGGTGCAGGTCATGTTGTTCTTTACATTACCGTCTCTGGTAAACACACTATATCAAATAATATATACGTTTATTTGTCACATACACAGGATACAGAAGGTGTAAACGGTACAGTGAAATGGTTACTTGCATAGTAGCAATATCAAAAACAGAAAGTGTCCAGATAAAAATATTGTATAGATATTTTATCATTATTAGATGATGCTTACCTGACACACTTGTCTAAATTGATGGGTCATGTGAAGGCAATGCTATAACCACCCCCAGCCACATCTAGCTAGGTGGATGGGTCACTATTGTCTAGACATGTACACATGTTCATGAAATACAATAGATGGCTGTAATCACCCCCCAGCCACATCTAGCTAGGTGGATGGGTCACTATTGTCTAGACATGTACACATGTTCATGAAATACAATATTTTTTTATTTATTTTTTTTATTTAACCTTTATTTAACCAGGTAGGCAAATTGAGAACACGTTCTCATTTACAATTGCGACCTGGCCAAGATAAAGCAAAGCAGTTCGACACATACAACAACACATGGAGTAAAAACAAACATATAGTCAATAATACAGTGAAAAAAAATAAGTCTATATACAATGTGAGCAAGTGAGGTGAGATAAGGTAGGTGAAGGCAAACAGATATATGTATAAATAAATAAAATATAAAAAGGCCATGGAGGCGAAGTGAGTACAACACAGCAAGTAAAATAAAAACTAAAAAAAACACTGGAATGGTTGGTTTGCATTGGAAGAAAGTGCAAAGTAGAGACAGAAATAATGGGGTGCAAAGGAGCAAAATAAATTAATAAATAAATACAGTAGGTAAAGAGGTAGTTGTTTGGGCTAAATTGTAGATGGGTTATGTACAGGTGCAGTAATTTATGAGCTGCTCTGACAGCTGGTGCTTAAAGCTAGTGAGGGAGATAGGTGTTTCCAGTTTCAGAGATTTTTGTAGTTCGTTCCAGTCATTGGCAGCAGAGAACTAGAAGGAGAGGCGTCCAAAGAAAGAATTGGTTTTGGGGGTGACTAGAGAGATATACCTGCTGGAGCGCGTGCTACAGGTAGGTGCTGCTATGGTGACCAGCGAGCTGAGATAAGGGGGGACTTTACCTAGCAGGGTCTTGTAGATGACCTGGAACCAGTGGGTTTGGCGACGAGTATGAAGCGAGGGCCAGCCAACGAGAGTGTACAGGTCGCAGTGGTGGGTAGTATATGGGGCTTTGGTGACAAAACGGATGGCACTGTGATAGACTGCATCCAATTTATTGAGTAGGGTTTTGGAGGCTATTTTGTAAATGACATCACCGAAGTCGAGGATTGGTAGGATGGTCAGTTTTACAAGGGTATGTTTGGCAGCATGAGTAAAGGATGCTTTGTTGCGGAATAGGAAGCCAATTCTAGATTTGACTTTGGATTGGAGATGTTTGATGTGGGTCTGGAAGGAGAGTTTACAGTCTAACCAGACACCTAGGTATTTGTAGTTGTCCACATATTCTAAGTCAGAGCCGTCCAAAGTAGTGATGTTGGACAGGCGGGCAGGAGCAGGCAGCGATCGGTTGAAGAGCATGCATTTGGTTTTACTTGTATTTAAGAGCAGTTGGAGGCCACGGAAGGAGAGTTGTATGGCATTGAAGCTCGCCTGGAGGGTTGTTAACACAGTGTCAAAAGAAGGGCCAGAAGTATACAGAATAGTGTCGTCTGCGTAGAGGTGGATCAGAGAATCACCAGCAGCAAGAGCGACATCATTGATGTAAACAGAGAAGAGGGTCGGTCCAAGAATTGAACCCTGCGGCACCCCCATAGAGACTGCCAGAGGCCCGGACAACAGACCCTCCGATTTGACACACTGAACTCTATCAGAGAAGTAGTTGGTGAACCAGGCGAGGCAATCATTAGAGAAACCAAGGCTGTCGAGTCTGCCAATGAGGATGTGGTGATTGACAGAGTCAAAAGCCTTGGCCAGGTCAATGAATACGGCTGCACAGTACTGTTTCCTATCGATGGCGGTTACGATATCGTTTATGACCTTGAGCGTGGCTGAGGTGCACCCATGACCAGCTCTGAAACCAGATTGCATAGCGGAGAAGGTGTGGTGTGATTCGAAATGGTCGGTAATCTGTTTGTTGACTTGGCTTTCGAAGACCTTAGAAAGGCAGGGTAGGATAGATATAGGTCTGTAGCAGTTAGGGTCAAGGGTGTCCCCCCCTTTGAAGAGGGGGATAACCGCAGCTGCTTTCCAATCTTTGGGGATCTCAGACGACACGAAAGAGAGGTTGAAGAGGCTAGTAATAGGGGTGGCAACAATTTCAGCAGATAGTTTTAGAAAGAAAGGGTCCAGATTATCTAGCCCGGCTGATTTGTAAGGGTCCAGATTTTGCAGCTCATTAAGAACATCAGCTGACTGTATTTGGGAGAAAGAGAAATGGGGAAGGCTTGGGCGAGTAGCAGAGGGGAGGGCAGTGCTGTTGTCCGGGGTAGGGGTAGCCAGGTGGAAAGCATGGCCAGCCGTAGAAAAATGCTTATTGAAATTCTCAATTATAGTGGATTTGTCGGTGGTGACAGTGTTTCCTATCTTCAGAGCGGTTGGAAGCTGTGAGGAGGTGTTCTTATTCTCCATGGACTTTACGGTGTCCCAGAACTTTTTTGAATTTGTGTTGCAGGAAGCAAATTTCTGCTTGAAAAAGCTAGCCTTGGCTGTTCTAACTGCCTGTGTATATTGGTTTCTGGCTTCCCTGAAAAGTTGCATATCACGGGGGCTGTTCGATGCTAATGCAGAACGCCATAGGATGTTTTTCTGATGGTTAAGGGCAGTCAGGTCAGGAGAGAACCAAGGGCTATATCTGTTCCTGGTTCTAAATTTCTTGAATGGGGCATGCTTATTCAAGATGGTGAGGAAGGCATTTAAAAAAAATGACCAGGCATCCTCTACTGACGGGATGAGATCAATATCCTTCCAGGATATCCCGGCCAGGTCGATTAGGAAGGCCTGCTCGTTGAAGTGTTTCAGGGAGCGTTTGACAGTGATGAGTGGAGGTCGTTTGACCGCTGACCCATTACGGATGCAGGCAATGAGGCAGTGATCGCTGAGATCTTGGTTGAAAACAGCAGAGGTGTATTTGGAGGGCAAGTTTGTTAGGATGATATCTATGAGGGTACCCGTGTTTACGGAATTGGGGTGGTACCTGGTAGGTTCATTGATAATTTGTGTGAGATTGAGGGCATCAAGCTTAGATTGTAGGGTGGCTGGGGTGTTGAGCATGTTCAAATTTAGGTCGCCTAGCAGCACGAGCTCTGAAGATAGATGGGGGGCAATCAGTTCACATATAGTGTCCAGAGCACAGCTGGGGGCAGAGGGTGGTCTATAGCAGGCGGCAACGGTGAGAGACTTGTTTTTAGAGAGGTGGATTTTTAAAAGTAGAAGTTCAAATTGTTTGGGAACAGACCTGGATAGTATAACAGAACTCTGCAGGCAGTCTTTGCAGTAGATTGCAACACCGCCCCCTTTGGCCGTTCTATCTTGTCTGAAAATATTGTAATTGGGGATAAAAATGTCTGAATTTTTGGTGGTCTTTCTAAGCCAGGATTCAGACACGGCTAAAACATCCGGGTTGGTAGAGTGTGCTAAAGCAGTGAACAAAACAAACTTAGGGAGGAGGCTTCTAATGTTAACATGCATGAAGCCAAGGCTATTACGGTTACAGAAGTCATCAAAAGAGAGCGCCTGGGGAATAGGAGTGGAGCCAGGTACTGCAGGGCCTGGATTCACCTCTACATCACCAGAGGAACAGAGGAGAAGTAGGATAATGGTACGGCTAAAAGCTATGAGAATTGGTCGCCTAGAGCTACTAGAGCAGAGAGTAAAAGGAAGTTTCTGGGGGCGATAAAATAGTTTAAAGGAATAATGTACAGACAAAGGTATGGTAGGATGTGAATACAGTGGAGGTAAACCTAGGTATTGAGTGATGATGAGAGAGATCTTGTCTCTAGAAACATCATTGAAACCAGGTGATGTCATCGCATATGTGGGTGGTGGAACTGATAGGTTGGATATGGTATAGAGAGCAGGGCTAGAATCTCTACAGTGAAATAAGCCAATAAACACTAACCAGAACAGCAATGGACAAGGCATATTTACATTAAGGAGAGGCATGCTTAATCGAGTGATCAGTAAGGGTCCAGTGAGTAGAGGTTGGTTGGGGTCGTGGCGATCCAGACAGCTGGCCGGGTATATGGCTATCGGTAGCAGCATAGGATGGAGGTCTGTTTGTAGATACCTCGTGCGTTTCCGTCGGTAGGTTCCGTGTAGTGGGGTTTTGTTCAGATAGCAGCCGATAGGACAGCTAACGATTAGCGGGCCTCAGGTGAGCGTTCAGGTAACGTCGGGACGGATTTGCCGGTTGGATACATCCCTCGGGCAGATAACGTCGGCAGTCAGTCGTGAAGGCCCGGTGGGGTTCCGTATCTGCAGCAGCAACAAAAGAAACGGATCCGGATGGTGATGGAACTCCTCAGCTGGCTAGCTCCAGCATGATTTGAGTTTGCTCCGGGGTCGACGTAAGCCAATAGTCACACGGTATGCAGCTAGCTAGCTGCGAAATCAAGGTGCAAGTGTCCAGAGCCTGCGGTTGGAATCCGGGGAAACTGGGAGAAAAAAAGTCCCGGAATGCTCCGGTCCGAGTCGCGTTGCACAAAAGTGCCGGTAGATTATCGAGCTAAAGGAATAGCTGATGACCGCAAAACGTGGGCAGCTGAAACACCAACGCTAGCTAGCAAACCGGCTAATTTCGGGGCAGCTACAGATTAGCTTCTGGCTAGCTATCGGAGTAGCTTCTGGTTAGCTATCAGGCTAGCTTCTGAATTAGCCCCTGGCTATCTTCCACGATGGATTTTCAGATTGAGGTAAATATTACTTATTGTGATTGGTGAAGCGGGTTGCAGGAAAGCTTTTGCAGGAAAGCTTTTGTAGTTGAGTTCTTGGATAATAAAATAAATAAAAGATATGTGAAGAAAAGGTGTAAATATATATATATATACAGGACACGACAAGACAATACGGAAAAGACGTCTGAACTGCTAAGCCACCTTGGAGAGAGAGGCTGTATAGATGGCTGTAATCACCCCCCAGCCACATCTAGCTAGGTGGATGGGTCACTATTGTCTAGACATGTACACATGTTCATGAAATACAATAGATGGCTGTAATCACCCCCAGCCACATCTAGCTAGGTGGATGGGTCACTATTGTCTAGACATGTACACATGTTCATGAAATACAATAGATGGCTATAACCACCCCCAGCCACATCTAGCTAGGTGGATGGGTCACTATTGTCTAGACATGTACACATGTTCATGAAATACAATAGATGGCTATAACCACCCCCAGCCACATCTAGCTAGGTGGATGGGTCACTATTGTCTAGACATGTACACATGTTCATGAAATACAATAGATGGCTATAACCAACCCCAGCCACATCTAGCTAGGTGGATGGGTCACTATTGTCTAGACATGTACACATGTTCATGAAATACAATAGATGGCTGTAATCACCCCCCAGCCACATCTAGCTAGGTGGATGGGTCACTATTGTCTAGACATGTACACATGTTCATGAAATACAATAGATGGCTATAACCACCCCCAGCCACATCTAGCTAGGTGGATGGGTCACTATTGTCTAGACATGTACACATGTTCATGAAATACAATAGATGGCTGTAATCACCCCCAGCCACATCTAGCTAGGTGGATGGATCACTATTGTCTAGACATGTACACATGTTCATGAAATACAATAGATGGCTGTAATCACCCCCAGACACACCTGGCTAACTTGATGGGTCATGTAATCATCTGGCTTAGTGTTGTAGACATGTAGCTGGCTAGCTAAACAATGAACCGGCATAATCCCATCTCATACTACTACCAATACAAACATTGTCATAGCTGTAGTATGAATCTGCAGGTAGCTAAAGCTAACCAACTAGGTTCAATGTTAGCTAGCTAACATTAGGCTATAATTAGCAATGCAAATGGGTTTCTGATTCAAATAACATTACTACACAGCTTGAACACGTAACGTTAGCTAGGTAGCCAGCTAGCTAACATATGCTTTAACTTGCAATGAAAATGACTTTCTGACAAAATTATAAACTTCTAATATTTGAAAATGTAGCTAAACTCTTACACGTATACATGGATGAATGCTTCACCGCAGACTGGAACCATTTAACTTGTTTGGCCAGCATTGTGTCAAGTCACTCTGGTTCACATTGACCATGGCATGTGCAGAAAGTAGCCCATCACTTATTGCAACTGATTTGTCGAGATCGCCTACTAAATTTAGGGCATTGATGTTGTTGCGAAAAGTAGCAAAACTTTTGTAGTTCTCGATTGGCTAACGTTCTATTGTTAAAAAAGTACACTGTAGAAAGGACTATCAACACATACTGAACAGCTCATGTTATAGACTGAAGCATTCTACATGACAGACCAATACAAACTCATCTCCCGGCATGTCCAGCCCATCAATTATCTCAGCCAATCATGGCTAGTGGGAAGGTTCCTGACTTTGTCCATTGCTAAACCAACTAGGCTCTTAATTTAACAATGGTATTCGTATTTACGGAAGGAATACAAGTTTGTTATTAAGGCACATGAAAGTTCATGTTTCAGAAGGCGTTTCTGCCCAAAAACGCAGTTTGATAAAAAATAAATGTTTGCATTCAAATGCCTCTCCTTTGAGGTAGTGACTTGTGACATACACCTAGTATCCTGAAACATGTCACAAATGTGATAGAATGGAGTATTGCTGAGACCATCCAGCAGGGGTCAGTGTAGTGTAGTGTTCTGATCTTGTACTGTACTGATGAGCATTCTGTACTGTAGTGTGATTGTACTGATGTTGTACTGTAGTGTGATTGTACTGATGTTGTACTGTTCTGTACTGTGATTGTACTGATATTGTACTGTACTGTAGTGTGATTGTACTGATTTCGTACTGTAGTGTGATTGTACTGATGTTGTCCTGTACCGTAGTGTGATTGTCCTGTACTGTAGTGTGATTGTACTGTAGTGTGATTGTACTGATGTTGTACTGTAGTGTGATTGTACTGATGTTGTACTGTAGTGTACTGTACTGTGATTATACTGATGTTGTACTTTACTGTACTGTAGTGTGATTGTACTGATGTTGTACTGTACTGTGCTGTAGTGTGATTGTACTGATTTTGTACTGTAGTGTGATTGTACTGATGTTGTACTGTAGTGTACTGTACTGTAGAGTGATTATACTGATGTTGTACTGTAATGTACTGTAGTGTGATTGTACTGATGTTATACTGTACTGTACTGTAGTGTGATTGTACTGATGTTGTACTGTACTGTAATGTACTGTACTGTAGTGTGATTATACTGATGTTGTACTGTACTGTAGTGTGATTATACTGATGCTGTACTGTGCTGTAGTGTGATTGTACTGATGTTGTAGTGTTGTGTGATTGTACTGATGTTGTCCTGTACTGTAGTGTGATTGTACTGATGTTGTCCTGTACTGTAGTGTGATTGTACTGATGTTGTAATAGTGTGATTGTACTGATGTTGTACTGTACTGTAGTGTGATTGTACTGATGTTGTACTGTACTGTAGTGTGATTGTACTGATGTTGTCCTGTACTGTAGTGTGATTGTACTGATGTTGTAGTGTAGTGTGATTGTACTGATGTTGTCCTGTACTGTAGTGTGATTGTACTGATGTTGTAATAGTGTGATTGTGCTGATGTTGTACTGTAGTGTAGTGTGATTGTGCTGATGTTGTACTGTACTGTAGTGTGATTGTACTGATGTTGTCCTGTACCGTAGTGTGATTGTACTGATGTTGTCCTGTACTGTAGTGTGATTGTACTGATGTTGTAATAGTGTGATTGTGCTGATGTTGTACTGTAGTGTAGTGTGATTGTGCTGATGTTGTACTGTACTGTAGTGTGATTGTACTGATGTTGTCCTGTACCGTAGTGTGATTGTACTGTCCTGTGATTGTGCTGATGTTGTACTATACTGTGTGTGATTTCAGTGTTGTAGATGGGGACAATGTGAGTCTGTGTTCTTACAACAAGACTGATCTGATCAGGGAGTTACAGATCATGTTCTCCAGCAAGTCAGAGCCAGACATCAGCAAGGTACCATGCACGTACACACACACACACACACACACACACACACACACACACACACACACACACACACACACACACACACACACACACACACACACACACACACACACACACACACACACACACACACACTTTTTCTCTATCATTCTCTTTCTCACACACATACCATGAGGTTGACCTTTTCTGCCGGGTGTATTTCTATGTGTTGCAGATTGCTCAGTCGAAGGAGGACTTCATCGTCTTCTCTGGCTCTCCAAATGGACAATCTCCTCGCCGCAGGACCGACCATAAAGCAACCGCTCGACCACAGTTGGTGAGAAAAGTGCATTCGGTTAGAGGCTGTAGTATTGACAGATGGTCAAAAGGAGGTTTAACCGAACTAATGCACTGGTTATGGTTTTACAGGCTTTTATTCCAGCCTTGCACTAACTCAACTAATTCACCTCACTTAGTGCAGGTCTAGAACAGAAATGTGAACTGTCTGGTGGTCCCCCATTAGAGGGTTGGGAAACACTGGTAAAGAGGCCCTCTTGCTTATCTGTCTGTCTGTACCCCTTTACAGACTGGCAGCCGTCACTCCACCCCCATCCCTGCCTTAGGCAGCCTCTTGCAACAAGAGGCGATCGACGTCCTACCCATATCCCAGCTCCCTGTCTCCAGCAGCAGGGGACAGCAGCCACTAGCCAGCAGCAGCAGCAGTGCCTCCGCACCACGAACACCCACTACGACCACTAACTGCAATGCGAACAGAATTGAACCAAGCAGCAGCAGCAAAACAAGGCAGGCCCCAACTAGACACAACAACAACAACGAAAACAACCAACAACACAGATCTGGATCCTACACCAAGACCTGCATGAAAACAACAACCATACCAAGTACTAGATGAACTCCCTTTCTCATCTTTTCCTCTTCCTTCCTTCCTTCCTTCCTTCCTTCCTTCCTTCCTTCCTTCCTTCCTTCCTTCCTTCCTTCCTTCCACTCTGCTTTGATCCCTCCATGTTGTAAAGTTAGTGTTAATGACGACCTTTTAGTATTTGTACTTGTTATCCGTACTTGTTACACTGTATAACAATTGTGTACTTGGGGACCATAGTTTTATGATATTATACAGTATTTAAGTATTGAAAGAAGTAAAAAAAAAGAAGTAAAAAAAAGAGAGAAATTCAAGGGGAATTATGTCAAAAGAAAAAGAAGTACTTAAAACAGGTTTTACCTTTTGGGGTGAAAGAAAAGAAACAGGACATTTTTTGCTATTACGTATTTTCGAATATTCAAGTGTTTTATGTTTAAATAGTTGCAAGGTTGGTTTAAATACTGTTGAAATGAATAAAGGTTTTACCAAATATTTCTAAATAAGAACGATTAGTCAAATTAATGGTATATAGATTGGTGTATGTGGTATTAAGCTTGTACAGTGAAGAACTCAAAAAGAAAAGTGGAAGAAAAAAAACCTTGTATATATGTCTGTAATAATAGGAGAATTTGGTTAATCATTTTTCACTTGTTTCAAAGTGATTGGAATGTGGCAATAAGTAAAGATAATTGCAAACACAGGACATTTTCTTTCTTTTGACTATGAACCATAAATAAATACTTTAAACTACCCAGAATTCCATCCGAGTCATGGCTCGATTCACCTTTGACCTCTAAGTGGAGCCCGATATAAATTTCAAAGCAGCACGTTTTGTTCGTTTTTTTTAATTTTTAAAACGTTTTATTCATTTATTTTGGGAGGGGGGGGATGTGTTATTTTGAATGGCCATTGTTGATTTATGTACAGGATATATTTGAGTCAATCTTTGGTGTTCTGTATGATAGCTGTCTGAAGTTTAAAGAAATGTACTGGTTCCTTTAAGCACAACCATTAAAACTGCACTGTCAACCCCAAGTCCTCCACCTCTTGTCTTCTTATACCAGACCACTCTCCACTGAGAATTTAAAATAAAAAACTTGGGAAGGCTTCGTAGAGCATACATAAAGTACAAGATGCTTCACAAATTATTTACAAGGGAAAGCAGTAACACTTTACTTCAAGACCGCAGGTGTAATTCTCTATAACTTGGGTCATGTTAATGGGAGAAATTCATGGAATTAAAAAAAACACCTTAATTACACAGAAGCCATGTTTATACCTGGTGCTAACATGGGTCCTATGTCCGGATCTTGTCTACATTCTGATTGTGCCCACATTTCCAGAAATGTGTCTACAACACATGGTATTAAACTTCAGGTTATCCATCCACTGTGTCTGCATTGTGACCAGATATCCTGGTCCCTTCCTTTATGCACATTATTTCACAGCTATTCTTTCAAAATAATATTTATTTATTGTAAAACTTATATTGATGTAAAATCAATGGTGCCACCTGTCAATTACTTTAGAGAGTGGAATAACTATGATTTAAATGGTTTCTCTGTCCAGATCTGTCTACACTTGTAAGATATCCAGACACAATGTGTATCTGACTACATCCGGAGGTGGGCGGGATGATCTGATCACGATCGGATCACAATGTGTCTTTTGATTGTCTACACCTGTCTAAAAATATGGGCACAATCAGAATGTGGACAAGATCAGGACAAATGGCGCAAGTTAGAACCAGGTATAAAATGGGCTAGAGGGTATCCAAGACCAGAGGAAAAACACTGTCTTACCAATGACCACTCAAACTTTTTTTAAATCGTTTTACTGGAAATATAATCAATTGAAAACAAAATATTCTTGATTCTGGAAAAACAAAACACGTCATTTATACATTTTTGGACATGTGTGTCCCTTTCCTATGAATAAGAAATAGCTTTGTTTTTTCATTTACACTGTAAAAAAAATCTGCCATTGTCACAGTTAGAATTCAGTCTGACCAGTAACCACAGTAACAAAGAGGGAGCTTGACAAATCACATTTAAAAAAGCGGGTTCCTTTTTTCTTTCTTTTTTTGCATTTGATCATTTATTTTCCTTGCTATTAACCCGCCAGGCCACCATGAAAAAACTAAAGAGTACCTCAGGTTTCTTTAAAGTGCATACAAATAGAACAAATAAGGCTACTTCAGGTTAATCACTTGTCCATAGCATCACCCATCATTCTCATTCCTGTTTTGTGTATTTACAGCTTTGAATATAAGTTGCCCTGGGGCACTAACCTTAAACATTGAGAGGGAAACAAAACTCAGATCAGTGTCTGTGGGCAACTTCATCCTACTCTGTATTTACAGGCAGCTTTCCATTGGGTTTAGGGACCCTATACTTTTTACAATCTTGGCCAAAAAGTATGGGCTTATATTCAAACAAAACTGGCATCCCAATGTTATTAAAGTTCAACAAAACCTCCCTCTGGAAACACCTGGATGGTGTTTTTGATTGAACAGAGCCATACCTGTACCAATAAGGACCACATCTCACATTTACACTGTTATCATCTACACTAAAGGGAACTTAGCTCTTTCTCAGGATGCAAGGAGTTGTGAAAAGACAAACTATCTCCTTACCTCCGTCTCAACCATATTGGAGGAGAAGGTCCAAGGTCCCTCCTCCCAGGCCTACTTCTCCAATGTGTTTTGAAAAGGAGTCGAGGAGAGAGGATGCAAGGAAACGAGGAAAGTTCAATTGAGAAATAGCATTTCAGAAGACAAAATGTCATCCAGTTAATCAGGTGCTCCTCCTTACAGACGTGTGTCCTGGACCTCGTCCTCAGCCTCCTCTTGCAGGGAGGTGATCTTAGACTGCTGGGATTGAGGGGGTCGCTTGCTGGAGTTGAGGCGGTGCAGGGGGAAGAGTTTGAGGCGCTCAGCAGCACTTATGGCCTGCTTCAGGTGGCTGGTCTCGTTCAAAAGCTTCTGAATGGAGTCATACCGCTTCATAGAACTGCCCTCGATCATCTGGAGGGGAGGGAAGGGGAGGGGGAGAGGCGAGAGGGAGGGGATGGGAGGGATGAGTTGGTAGGTTCCAATGGCTACATGCGTTAGACCAGGGGTGAAAGTAGATTTCATTTTTTACAGGTACAGGAAACCCAGGTTCTTGCATGCATTTTTTAATACTACAAAAATAACAGGGTAGCCTACGCTGCTGACACTGACAAACAGATCAATAAAAAAGATGTTGTCTGATCCATATAATTGCCTTACGAAAAGGGGAGATACAAATACAATATGACGTCCATCTAACCTGGAGGAGGAAATGATTGGCCAAAAACAAACAAAAGTGGCACTGACCCAAGACAGTGAATATGTACACTCACCGGGGATATTTATTTATTTAACTAGGCAAGTCAGTTAAGAACAAATTCTTATTTACAATGACGGCCTACCGGATATGGACGATGCTCTCCGCTGGTGCCAATAAGATACTAGGCTACTGTTTGCTCAATTAGCCTAAATTAAGAATGTTTTAACTTAAAGACAGATTGGAGTCTTTTCATTGTTATCTCTTTATAGCAATGTATTTTTAAATATTGTGATATGCCTGGCTGCGTCTTTCTGCTTACACCGACAGTCGCAACTCAACAATCATCGATTTTGGTATTTGCGGCGATAACTGCCCAAATTGCTCACCCTAATAATTTGGTACCTTTTCACCTCATAATTTAGCCTACTGTTCTGACTTGGTGGTGCACATGTAGCCCATAGCCTGTTTAAAAGAAATGTCATCACTGAGCTTTCATTGTCTGCTTATATCCATTTATTTATTCTATGGTTCTGACTTGGTGTACAGGGATAATACTGTAAGAATGGCCCATGTTCTGAATTCTGTCTCTGTACATTTAAAAAGTGGTGAACAAACAGCTGTATTGACTACGTCCGTCCTAGCTCGCTCATTAACGTCTTAATCGAAATTACGGATTGCCTCTTATCCACTCGTTGTCCCCTTATGCCATTGTTTGTACAATTCAATTGTCACTAGAAACCACATTTGTTTAAGCAAGTCAGCCATATGTTTTTTTTAAAGGCAGTAAATGAGGCTGAATGAACTGTTTCGCTGCCAGACAAGGCTCCGCTGAAAGCCAGGTGTAGAAGTGGTAAGGTTTTGGGACTCTGCTGTTGGGGCAGCTTTATGTAGGCCTTAACAGTTTGTGGGTACCATTTGTCACCGTTATAGTCCAATTAATGTATTGTTTAGTGTTGTGTTATGTAGGAGCTTTTCTGGCATTCATCAAAAGAAAATGGGGGGAATTTGCCCCACCAAAATGTACATGCTAAAATGGTCATGAGGTTTACACTTGAATTGATGCATCCAGTGTGTCCACAGGCGACTCGGTCTCGGCCTTGACAAAATGTAAGCGTTCTCCTCAAACCACAACGCAATTTGCAACGTATTCCAGTCAATTCACTCATTTTTCATGCAGCTGACATGTAGTAATGTTCAGTAATGGTGTAATAGCCTATCGTTTTGGGGCATGTTGTATTACTTGTGATAGGCTCACCTTTTACAGGTACAGCGTACCCCCACTATTTATTTTTCTGGGATATGGTACCGGGCCATACCGTAGACTTTCACCCCTAGGTTAGACTGAGCATACAAACCACAGTAAAACTGCTGCCAATGTGGTACAGTAAAGCGCTAAAATGACCACACTAGGTTGTGTAATGCAGGGAGAATGAATAATGCTGGTTGTGTAATGCAGGGAGAATGAATAATGCTGGTTGTGTAATGCAGGGAGAATGAATAATGCTGGTTGTGTAATGCAGGGAGAATGAATAATGCTGGTTGTGTAATGCAGGGAGAATGAATAATGCTGGTTGTGTAATGCAGGGAGAATGAATAATGCTGGTTGTGTAATGCAGGGAGAATGAATAATGCTGGTTGTGTAATGCAGGGAGAATGAATAATGCTGGTTGTGTAATGCAGGGAGAATGAATAATGCTGGTTGTGTAATGCAGGGAGAATGAATAATGCTGGTTGTGTAATTTATTTATTTTTTTACCGTTATTTTACCAGGTAAGTTGACTGAGAACACGTTCTCATTTGCAGCAACGACCTGGGTAGTAGTTAAAGGGGAGAGGAGGGGGATGAATGAGCCAATTGTAAACTGGGGATTATTAGGTGACCACGATGGTTTGAGGGCCAGATTGGGAATTTAGCCAGGACACCGGGGTTAACACCCCTACTCTTACGATAAGTGCCATGGGATCTTTAATGACCTCAGAGAGTCAGGACACCCGTTTAACGTCCCATCCGAAAGACGGCACCCTACACACAGGGCAGTGTCCCCAATCACTGCCCTGGGGCATTGTGATATTTTATTAGACCAGAGGAAAGAGTGCCTCCTACTGGCCCTCCAATACCACTTCCAGCAGCATCTGGTCTCCCATCCAGGGACTGACCAGGACCAACCCTGCTTAGCTTCAGAAGCAAGCCAGCAGTGGTAAGCAGGGTGGTATGCTGCTGGTAATGCAGGGAGAATGAATAATGCTGGTTGTGTAATGCAGGGAGAATGAATAATGCTGGTTGTGTAATGCAGGGAGAATGAATAATGCTGGTTGTGTAATGCAGGGAGAATGAATAATGCTGGTTGTGTAATGCAGGGAGAATGAATAATGCTGGTTGTGTAATGCAGGGAGAATGTAAAAATGTTCCAGTGTAGAGCACCCAGCATCATGTCATACAGTGCATTCAGAAAGTATTCAGACCTCTTCACTTTTTACACATGTTGTTACGTTACAGCCTTATTCTAAAATGGATGAAAAGTTTTTTTCCCCCATCATCATTCTATACACAATACCCCATAATGACAAAGCAAAAATCTGTTTTTTGACATTTTAGCAAATGTATACAAAAACAACAATTGAAATATTACATTTACATTAGTATTCATACCCTTTACTCAGTAGTACTCTGTTGAAGCACCTTTGGTAGTGATTACAGCCTCAAGTCTTCTTGGGTATGACGCTACAAGCTTGGCACACCTGTATTTGGGGAGTTTCTCCCATTCTTCTCTGCAGATCCTCTGAATCTCTGTCAGGTTGGATGGGGAGCGTCACTGCACAGCTATTTTCAGGTCTCTCCAGAGATGTTCAATCGGGTTCAAGTCCGGGGACTGGCTGGGCCACTCAAGGACATTCAGAGACTCGTCCCGAAGCCACTCCTGCGTTGTCTTGGCTGTGTGCTTAGGGTTGTTGTCCTGTTGGAAGGTGAACCTTCACCCCAGTCTGAGGTCCTGAGCACTCTGGAGCAGGTTTTCATCAAGGATCTCTCTGTACTTTGTTCCGTTCATCTTTCTCTCGATCCTGACAAGTCTCCCAGTCCCTGCCGGCTTCCGTCTGGCCACTCTACCATAAAGGCCTGATTGGTGGAGTGCTACAGAGATGGTTGTCCTTCTGGAAGGTTCTCCCATCCCCACAGAGGAACTCTGGAGCTCTGTCAGAGTGACCATCGGGTTCTTGGTCACCTCCCTGACCAAGGCCCTTCTCCCCCGATTGCTCAGTTTGGCAGGGGGCGGCCAGCTATAGGAAGAGTCTGGTGGTTCTAAACGTCTTCCATTTAAGAATAATGGAGTTCACTGTGTTCTTGGGGGCCTTCAATGCTGCAGACACTTTTTGGTACCCTTCGCCAGATCTGTGCCTTGACACAATCCTGTCTCGCTGCTCTACGGACAATTCCTTCAGCCTCATGGCTTGGTTTTTACTCTGATATGCACTGCCAACTGTGGGACCTTATATAGACAGATGTGTGCCTTTCCAAATCATGTCCAATCAATTTAATTTACCACAGGTGGACTCCAATCAAGTTGTAGAAACATCTCAAGGATGATCAATGGAAACAGGATATGCCTGAGCTCAATTTCGAGTCTCATAGCAAAGGGTCTGATTACTTACGTAAATAAGGATTTTTTTAATATATACATTTGCAAACATTTTTTTTAAATCGCTTTGTCATTATGGGGTATTGTGTGTAGATTGATGAGGAAAATGTTTTATTTAAGCAATTTTAGAATAAGGCTGTAAAGTTACCCAAATGTGGAAAAAGTGAAGAGGTCTGAATACTTTCCGAATGCATTGTATGTCACTGTGCCTGCCTTGTCATGCTCTCTGCTTCTGTGAACACAAACACAGGTCACTTATATTTCCCAAACAAACAAACATGCACACACACACACGCATGCGGCCCACACCATGCCCTAAGTCCCTCAAACTCAACTCCGGACCTCGAAGCCAGTTCCATTGCTTTTTTTTTCATTGTTTCCCTTTAAGCAGGAACTGATTTAGACCTGGCACACCAGATGTATGTAATTCATGATGAGGAAAAGCAGCAGGCTCCAGACCTCATAGGGTCAGAGTTGAATACCCCTGCCCTATGTCATGGTACACTGTTAATCAAATAAGTGATTTACTCTGAGGCTAACAAATGGCGATGCCCTGATAGAAGAATTTAATTACACTAAAATGGAGGATAAATGATTTAGCTGGTGATTGGTGCTCTATTCTCAGCTCCAACAGGGAAATACTAAAGCACTTTAATGGAAGCGATGGGGGGGTAACGAAGGGGAAAACCTCATGCTTAAAGGGGGATAGATTGTGTGTGTGTGTGTGTGTGTGTGTGTGTGTGTGTGTGTGTGTGTGTGTGTGTGTGTGTGTGTGTGTGTGTGTGTGTGTGTGTGTGTGTGTGTGTGTGTGTGTGTGTGTGTGTGTGTGTGTGTGTGTGTGTGTGTGTGTGTGTGTGTGTGTGTGTGTGCGTGTGTGTGCACTAACCAGGAAGGACTGGCACTCCAGCAGTGGTTCCACTCTGTGTTCTGACAGTATGACTGTACAGTTGGAGAAAGACTGTTTCAGCGTCTTCCTCAGGACCTGCAACGTTCTGTCAACCAGAAAAACATTTTTACACAACCATTAGACAACGTTCTTCTGTCAATCATACACAAACCAGAGAGTAGACAAAAAAGAACCACAGAGTTTAACGATAGGCCTACATCACACACACACACACACACACACACACACACACACACACACACACACACACACACACACACACACACAGACAGACAGACAGACAGACAGACAGACAGACAGACAGACAGACAGACAGACAGACAGACAGACAGACAGACAGACAGACAGACAGACAGACAGACTACCGTTCAAAAGTTTGGGGTAACTTAGAAATGTCATTTCTTTTGAAAGAAAATCACATTTTTTGTCCATTAAAATAACATCAAATTGATCAGAAATACAGTGTAGACATTGTAATGTTGGAAATGACTATTGTAGCTGGAAACTGCAGATTTTTTATGGAATATCTACATAGGCGTACAGAGGCCCATTATCAGCAACCATCACTCCTGTGTTCCAATGGCACGTTGTGTTAGCTAATCCAAGTTGATAATTTTTAAAGGCTAATTGATCATTAGAAAAACCTTTTGCAATTATGTTAGCACAGCTGAAAACTGTTCTGTTTAAAGAAGCAATAAAACTGGCCTTCTTTAGACTAGTTGAGTATCTGCAACATCAGCATTTGTGGGTTCGATTACAGGCTCAAAATGCCCAGAAACAAAGAACTTTCTTCTGAAACTCATCAGTCTATTCTTGTTCTGAGAAATGAAGGCTATTCGATGTGAGAAATTGCCAAGAAACTGAAGATCTCGTACAACGCTGTGTGCTACTCCCTGTGTGCTATTTTGAGCCTGTAATCAAACCCACAAATGCTAATTCTCCAGATACTCAACTAGTCTAAAGGCCAGTTTTATTGCTTCTTTAATCAGAACAACAGTTTTCAGCTGTGCTAACACAATTGCAAAAGTGTTTTCTAATGATCAATTAGACTTTTAAAATTATAAACTTGGATTAGCTAACACAACGTGCCATTGGAACACAGGAGTGATGGTTGCTGATAATGTGCCTCTGTACGCCTATGTAACGGATGTGAAATGGCTAGCTAGTTAGCGGTGGTGCGCGCTAATAGCCTGTCAATCGGTGACGTCACTTGCTCTGAGACCTTGAAGTAGTGGTTCCCCTTGCTCTGCAAGGGCCGCGGCCTTTGTGGAGCGATGGGTAACGATGCTTCGTGGGTGACTGTTGTTGATGTGTGCAGAGGGTCCCTGGTTCGCGCCCGGGGCGAGGGGACGGACTAATGTTAAACTGTTACACCTATGTAGATATTCCATTAAAAAATCTTCAGTTTCCAGCTACAATAGTCATTAACAATGTTTACACTGTATTTCTGATCAATTATATGTTATTTTAATGGACAAAAAATGTTGCTTTACTTTCAAAAACAAGGACATTTCTAAGTGACCCCAAACTTTTGAAGGGTAGTGTATATAAACGGGGCGGCAGGTAGCCTAGTGGTTAGAGCGTTGGGCCAGTAACCGAAAGGTTGCTAGATCGAATCCCCGAATTGACAAGGTAAAAATCTGTCATTCTGCCCCTGAACAAGGCAGTTTAACCCACTGTTCCTAGGCCGTCATTGTAAATAAGAATTTGTTCTTTGCTGACTTGCCTAGTTAAATAAAAAAAATAAAAAACACACGTTCTCTCTCTCTCTTTCTCCCTTTATGTACAC